>NC_045719.1:25063472-25184302 GCF_009834535.1 Camelus ferus
CCAGGAACTATTTCTCCTGCAACCTGTTCCACTTGTGCTAGATGATGAATGTCTCTCCACATGCTCAGTTCTGAGAAATTAGTGTGTGTGAAAGCATTCCTTACCTAGTTTGTTGGGAACACAATGTATATTACAGTTGCAAACCCACTCCAAACATATATATGGGGAGGTCCAGCTCCAAATCGGTTTTTACAGTGAAAACTGCAGGAAGTTCATACCGGCACTAGGAAAGAGACTTTCAAGCAGAGTAAATGTTTCTCCTGCAACCCCTTCCCATTGTGCCAGATGAAGGATCGTCTCTCCAAATGCTCATTTCTGAGAGATAAGTGGTGTGTAAGCGGAACTTCACCAAGCTTGTTGTAACACAAAGTTTCTTTTGAGTTGCAAACTCCAATCCATACATAATAAAGGGAGGTACTAGCTCCAACTCGGTTTTACAGTTAAAACAGCAGGCAATTTAATACCAGCACTGGAAAACAGAGTGAGAAACCAGAGTAAATGTTTTTCACCAACCCGTTCCATTGTGTGCTAGATGAAAAAAGTCTCTCCACATGATAATTTCTGAGAGATAAGTGTGTGTGAAACGCCTCACTTCACCTAGGTTGATGGGAACACAAAGATTCCTTTCAGTTGCCAACTACACTGCATACATATATATGGGGAGGTACTAGCTAAAACACGGTTTAACAGTGAAAACTTCAGGAAATTCACACCAGCACTAGGAAACAGACTGAGAAAGCTGAATAAAAGTATCTCCTCAAAGAGTTCCCTTGTGCTAGATGAAAGAACGTCTCTTCACATACTAAATTCTGAGAGATATGTGTGTGTGAAAGCCGTCCTTCACCTATCTTGTTGGGAACACAAAGTTTCCTTTCAGTTGCAACTCCATTCCTAATATATATAGGGGAGTTACTAGCCCGACTGAGGTTTACAGTGAAAACTGCAGGATATTCAAACGGCACTAGGAAACAGATTGAGAATCCAGATTAAACATTCTCTCCTGCCAATCTTTCCCTTTGTGCTAGCTGAACGAAACACTCTCCACATGCTCAGTTCTGAGAGAAAAGTGTGTGTGAAAGCCTACCTTCACCCTAGCTTGTTGGGAAAACAAAGTTTCTTTCAGTTTCAAACTACACTCCTTAAATATATATGGGGAGGTACTAGCTCCATCTCGGTTTTACAGTGAAAACTGCAGGAACTGCAAACAGGCACTAGGAAACAGACTGAGAAACTAGAGTAAAAGATTCCCAGCAATCCGTTCCAATTGTGCTAGCTAAACGAACGTCTCTCCACATGCTCAGTTCTGAGAGATGTGTGTGTGAAAGCCGTTCTTCACGTAGCTTGATGGGAACACAAAATTTCCTTTTAGTTTCAAAATCCTCTCCATAAATATACATGGACAGTACTAGTTCAAACTCGGTTTTACAGTGAAAACTGCGGGATCTTCAAACCGGCTCTTGGAAACCGACTGGGAAACCAGAGTAAATTTTCTCCAGCAACAGTTCCCTTTGTGCTAGATGAACTAACGTCTCTCCACATGCTCAGTTCAGAGAGATAATTGTGTGTGAAGCCGTCCTTCACCTAGCTTGTTGGGAACAGAAAGTTTCTTTTCATTTGCAAAATGCACTCCATACATATATATGGGGAGGTACATGCTCCAACATTGTTTTACAGTGAAAACTGCAGAAAATTCAAACCGGCACTAGGAAACAGACTGAAAATCCAGAGTAAAATTTCTCCTGCAACCGTTCCATTTTTGCTAGATGAACGAACGTCACTCCACATGCTCATTTCTGAGAGATAATTGTTTGTGAAAGCCACCCTTCAAATAGGTTGATGGGAACACAAAGATTCCTTACACTTGCAAACTACACTGCATACATATATATGGGGAGGTACTAGCTCTAACTCGGTTTAACAGTGAAAACTGAAGGAAATTCACACCAGCACTAGGAAAAAGTCTGAGAAACCAGAGTAAAAGTTTCCCTGCAAACCATTCCCTTTGTGCTAGCTAAACGAACGTCTCTCCACATACTCAGTTCTGAGAGATAAGTGAGTGTGAAAGCTGTCCTTCACGTTGCTTGATGGGAACACAAAGTTTCCTTTCAGTTTCAAACTCCTCTCCATAAATATACATGGACTGTACTAGATCCAACTCGGTTTTACTGTGAAAATTGCGGGAATTTCAAACCGGCTCTAGGAAACAGACTGAGAAACCAGAGTAAAAGTTTCTCCAGCAACAGTTCCCTTTGTGCTAGATGAACTAATGTCTCTTCACATGCTCAGTTCTGAGAGATATGAGTGTGTGAAAGCCGTCCTTCAAATATCTTGTTGGGAACAAAAGTTTCCTTTCAGTTGCAAACTCTATTCCTTACATATATATAGGGATTTACTTGCCCCAAATCGGTTTTACAGTGAAAAATGCAGGAACTACCATCCGGCACTAGGAAACAGACTGAGAAACCAGAGTAAACGTTTCTCCTGCAACCCGTTCCCTTTGTGCCAGCTGAACGAAAGTCTCTCCACACACTCAGTTCTGAGAAAAAAGTGTGTGTGAAAGCCTCCATTCACCTAGCTTGTTGGGAAAAAAAGTTTCTTTTCAGTTGCAAACTACACTCCATACATATATATGGGGAGGTACTAGCTCCAACTCAGTTTTATAGTGAAAACTGCAGGAACTTAAAACCGGCACTAGGAAACAGACTGAAGGACCAGAGTAAAATTTTTCCAGCAACTGTTCCCTTTGTGCTAGATGAACGAACGTCTCTCCACATGCTCATTTCTGAGAGATAAGAGTGTGTGAAAGCCATATTTCAGCTAACTTGATGGGAAAACAAAGTTTCTTTTCAGTTGCACACTGCATTCCATAAATATATATGGGGAGGTACAAGCTCAAACTCGGTTTTACAGTGAAAACTGCAGAAACTTCAAACCGGATCAAGGAATCAGACTGAGAAACCTGAGAACTAGTTTCTCCTGCAACCTGTTCCCTTTGTGCTAGATGAATGAATGTCTCTCCACATGCTCAGTTCTGAGAAGTAATTGGGTGTGAAAGCCATTCCTTACCTAGTTTGTTGGAAACACAATGTATATTACAGTTGAAAACTCCACTCCAAACATATATATGGGGAGGTCCTAGCTCCAAATCGGTTTTACAGTGAAAACTGCAGGAACTTCAAACCGGCACTAGGAAACAGACTGAGAATCCAGATTAAACATTTCTCCTGCAACCCTTTCCCTTTATGCTAGCTGAACGAAAGACTCTCCACATGCTCAGTTCTGAGAGATGTGTGTGTGAAATCCGTCCTTCACGTAGCTTGATGGGAACACAAATATTCCTTTCAGTTTCAAAATCCTCTCCATAAATATACATGGACAGTACTAGTTCCAACTCGGTTTTACAGTGAAAACAGCGGGAACTTCAAACCGGCTCTAAGAAACCGACTGAGAAACCAGAGTAAAAGTTTCTCCAACAAGCCGTTACCTTTGTGCTAGATGAATGAACGTCTCCAAACATGCTCAGTTCTGAGAGATATTTGTGTGTGAAAGCCGTCCTTCACATATCTTGTTGGGAATACAAAGTTTCCTTTCAGTTGCAAACCCCATTCCTTATATATATATAGGGATTTACTAGCCTCAACTCGGTTTTACAGTGAAAAATGCAGGAACTTCAAACTGGAACTAGGAAACAGCCTGAGAAAACAGGGTAAACATTTCTACTGCAAATCTTTACCTTTGTGCTAGCTGAACGAAAGACTCTCCACATGCTCAATTCTGAGAGATAATTGTGTGTGAAAGCCTAACTTCACCTAGCTTGTTGGGAAAACAAAGTTTCTTTTCAGTTTCAAACTACACTCCTTACATATATATGGGGAGGTACAAGCTCCATCTCGGTTTTAAAGTGAAAACTGCAGGAACTGCAAACCGGCACTAGGAAACAGACTGAGAAACCAGAGTAAAAGATTCCAAGCAATCCGTTCCAATTGTGCTAGCTAAACGAACGTCTCTCCACATGCTCAGTTCTGAGAGATGTGTGTGTGAAAGCCGTCCTTCACGTAGCTTGATGGGAACACAAAATTTCCATTTAGTTTCAAACTCCTCTCCATAAATATACATGGACAGTACTAGTTCCAACTCGGTTTTACAGTGAAAACTGCGGGAACTTCAAAACGGCTCTTGGAAACCGACTGAGAAACCAGAGTAAAAGTTTATCCAGCAACAGTTCCCTTTGTGCTAGATGAACTAACGTCTCTCCACATGCTCAGTTCTGAGAGATAATTGTGTGTGAAAGCCGCACTTCACCTAGCTTGTTGGGAACACAAAGTTTCTTTTCAGTTGTAAACAGCACTCCATACATACATATGGGGAGGTACAAGATCCAAATGTATTTTACAGTGAAAACTGCAGGAACTTCAAACCGGCACTAGGAAACAGACTTTGACACCAGAGTAAAAGTTTCTCCTGCAACCCGTTCCCTTTGGGCTAGATGAACGAACGTCTCTCCAAATGCTCATTTCTGAGAGATATGTGTGTTTGTAAGCCGTACTTCCACAAGCTAGTTGGGAACACAAAGATTCTTTTCAGTTGCAAACTCCAATCCATACATATACAAAGGAAAGTACTAGCTCCAACTCGGTTTTACAAAGAAACCTGCAGGAACTTCAATCCAGCACTAGGAAACAGACTGAGAATCCACAGAAATAGTTTCTCCTGCAACCCGTTGCCTTTGTGCTAGAAGAATAAATGTCTCTCCACATGCTCAGTTCTGAGAGATAAGTGTGTGTGAAAGCCGTTCTTCACATAGCTTGTTGGGAACACAAAGTTTTATTTCAGTTGCCAACTACTCTCCATACATATATATGGGTTGGTGCTAGCTCCTTCTCTGTTTTAAAGTGAAAACTGCAGGAACTTCACACCGGCTGTAGGAAACAGATTGAGAAACCAGAGTTAAAATTCCACCTGCAATCCATTCCATTTGTGCTAGATGAACGAACGTCTCTCCACATGCTCAATTCTGAGAGATAAGTGTGTTTGGAAGCCGTCCTTCACCTAGCTTGTTGGGAAAAGAAAGTTACTTTTCATTTGCAAACTGCACTCCTTACATATATATGGGGAGGTACATGCTCCAACTTTGTTTTACAGTGGAAACCCCAGGAACTTCTAACCGGCACTAGGAAACAGACTTAGAATCTAGAGTAAATGTTTCTCCTGCAACCCGTTCCTTTTGGGCTAGATGAACGAATGTCTCTCCACATGCTCAGTTTTGAGATATAATTTTGTGTGAAAGCTGTCCTTCACCTAGCTTGATGGGAACACAAAGTTTCCATTCATTTGCAAACTCCACTCCATACATTTACATGGGCAGTACTAGTTCCAACTCGGTTTTAATGTGAAAACTGCAGGAAATTCAAATCGGCACTAGGAAACAGACTGAAAATCAAGAGTAAAATTTCTCCAGCAACCGTTCCCTTTTTGCTAGATGAACGAACGTCTCTCCACATGTTCATTTCTGAGAGATAAGTGTGTGTTAAAACCGCCCTTCAAATAGGTTGATGGGAACACAAAGATTCCTTTCAGTTGCAAACTACACTGCATACATATATATGGGGAGGTACTAGCTCTAACTCGGTTTAACAGTGAAAACTGCAGGAAATTCACACCAGCACTAGGAAACAGACAGAGAAACCAGAGTAAAAGTTTCCCTGCAAGCCATTCCGTTTGTGCTAGCTTAACGAACGTCTCTCCACATGCTCAGTTTTGAGAGATATGTGAGTGTGAAAGCTGTCCTTCACGTTGCTTGATGGGAACAGAAAATTTCCTTTCAGTTTCAAAATCCTCTCCATATATATACATGGACTGTACTAGTTCCAACTCGGTTTTTCAGTGAAAACTGCGGAAACTTCAAACCAGCTCTAGGAAACAGACTGGGAAAACAGAGTAAAAGTTTCTCCTGCAACCCGTTCTCTTTGTGCTAGCTGAACGAAAGTCTCTCCACACACTCAGTTCTGAGACAAAAATGTGTGTGAAAGCCTCCCTTCACCTAGCTTGTTGGGAAAAAAAAGTTTCTTTTCAGTTGCAAACTACACTCCATACATATATATGGGGAAGTAATAGCTCCAACTCGATTTTATAGTGAAAACTGTAGGAACTTAAAACCGTCACTAGGAAAAAGACTGAAAAACCAGAGTAAAATTTATCCAGCAACCGTTCCCTTTTTGCTAGATGAACGAACGTCTCTCCACATGCTCATTTGTGAGAGATAAGAGTGTGTGAAAGCCATATTTCAGCTAGCTTGATGGGAAAACAATGTTTCTTTTCAGATGCACACTGCATTCCATACATATATCTGGGGAGGTTGAAGCTCCAACTCGGTTTTACAGTGAAAACTGCAGAAACTTCAAACCGGATCAAGGAATCAGACTGAGAAACCAGAGAACTAGTTTCTCCTGCAACCTGTTCCCTTTGTGCTAGATGAATGAACGTATTTCCACATGCTAGGTTCTGAGAAATAAGTGTCTGTGAAAGCCGTTCTTTACCTAGCTTGTTGGGAACACAAAGTTTATTTCAGTTGCAAACTCCACTCCATACATATATATGGGTAGGTCCTTGCTTCAACTCGGTTTTACAGTGAAATCTGCAGGAAGTTCAAACCGGCACTAGGAAAGAGACTTTCAAAGCAGAGTAAATGTTTCTCCTGCAACCCGTTCCCTTTGTACCTGTTGAAGGATCGTCTCTCCAAATGCTCAATTCTGAGAGATAAGTGTGTGTGTAAGCGGTCCTTCACCAAGCTTGTTGGGAACACAAAGTTTCTGTTGAGTTGCAAACTCCAATCCATACATAAATAAAGGGAGGTACTAGCTCCAAATCGGTTTTACAGTGAAAACTGCAGGAAATTTAAACTGGCACTGGAAAACAGACTGAGAAACCAGAATAAAAGTTTATCCAGCAACAGTTCCCTTTGTGCTAGATGAACTAACGTCTCTCCACATGCTCAGTTCTGAGAGATAATTGTGTGTGAAAGCCGTATATCACCTTGCTTGTTGGGAACACAAAGTTACTTTTCAGTTGCAAAATGCAATCCATACATATATATGGGGAGGTACAAGATCCAACTTTATTTTACAGTGAAAACTGCAGGAACTTCAAACCGGTACTATTAAACAGACTTTGAAAAAAGAGTAAATGTTTCTCCTGCAACTGGTTCCCTTTGGGCTTGATGAAAGTACGTCTCTCCAAATGCTCAGTTCTGAGAGATATGTGTGTGTGTAAGCCGTACTTCCCCAAGCTTGTTGTGAACACAAAGTTTCTTTTC
This sequence comes from Camelus ferus, assembly GCF_009834535.1. Classification (NCBI taxonomy): domain Eukaryota; kingdom Metazoa; phylum Chordata; class Mammalia; order Artiodactyla; family Camelidae; genus Camelus; species Camelus ferus. The sequence goes on from NC_045719.1 coordinate 25,070,785, forward strand.
AGTTGCAAACTCCAATCCAAACATATACAGAGGAAAGTACCAGCTCCAACTCAGTTTTACACTGAAACCTGCAGGAACTTCAAACCGGCACTAGGAAACCGACTGAGAAACCAGTGTAAAAGTTTCTCCTGTAACCCGTTTCCTTTGTGCAAGATGAACGAACGTCTCTCCAAATGCTCATTTCTGAGAGATAATTGTGCATATAAGACGTCCTTCACCTTGCTTGTTGGGAACATGAAGTTTCTTTTCAGATGCAAATTAAAATCCATACATATAAATGGGGGGTACTAGCTCCAAATCCGTGTTACATTGAATCCTGCACTAAGTTCAAACCGGCACTAGGAAACAGACTGAGAAACCAGAGTAAATGTTTACCTGCCAAACATTCCCATTTTGCTAGCTAAATGAACGTCTCTCCACATGCTCAGTTCTGAGAGTTAAGTGAGTGTGAATGCTGTCCTTCACGTTGCTTGATGGGAACACATAGTTTCCTTTCAGTTTCAAACTCCTCTCCATAAATATACATGGACAGTACTAGTTCCAACTCGGTTTTACAGTGAAAACTGCGGGAACTTCAAACCGGCTCTAGGAAACAGACTGAGAAACCAGAGTAAAATTTCTCCAGCAAAAGTTCCCTTTGTGCTAGATGAACTAACGTCTCTCCACATGCTCAGTTCTGAGAAATAATTGTGTGTGAAAGCCGTACTTCACCTAGCTTGTTGGGAACACAAAGTTTCTTTTAAGTTGCAAACTGCACTGCATACATACATATGGGGAGGTACAAGATCCATCTTTATTTTACAGTGAAAACTGCAGGAACTTCAAACCGGCACTAGGAAACAGACTTTGAAACCGAGTAAATGTTTCTCCTGCAACCCGTTCCCTTAGGGCTAGATGAACGATCGTCTATCCAAATGCTCATTTCTGAGAGATATGTGTGTTTGTAAGTGGTACTTCCCCAAGTTTGTTGGGAACACAAAGTTTCTTTTCAGTTGCAAACTCCAATCCATACATATACAAAGGAAAGTACTAGCTTCAACTCGGTTTTACAATGAAACCTGCAGGAACTTCAATCCGGCAATAGGAAACAGACTGAGAATCCACAGAAATAGTTTCTCCTGCAACCCGTTGCCTTTGTGCTAGAAGAATAAATGTCTCTCCACATGCTCAGTTCTGAGAGATAAGTGTGTGTGAAAGCCGTACTTCACCTAGCTTGTTGGGAACACAAAGTTTTATTTCAGTTGCCAACTCCTCTCCATACATATATATGGGTTGGTGCAAGCTCCTCCTCTGTTTTATAGTGAAAACTGCAGGAACTTCACACCGGCTGTAGGAAGCAGACTGAGAAACCAGAGTTAAAATTCCACCTGCAAACCATTTCCTTTGTGCTAGATGAACGAACGTCTCTCCACATGTTCAAATCTGAGAGATAAGTGTTTTTGGAAGCCGTCCTTCACCTAGCTGGTTGAGAACTGAAAGTTTCTTTTCATTTGCAAACTGTACTCCTTACATATATATGGGGAGGTACATGCTCCATCTTTGTTTTACAGTGGAAACCCCATGAAATTCTAACTGGCACTAGGAAACAGACTTAGAATCTAGAGTAAATGTTTCTCCTGCAACCCGTTCCTTTTGGGCTAGATGAACGAATATCTCTCCACATGCTCAGTTTTGAGATATAATTTTGTGTGAAAGCTGTCCTTCACCTAGCTTGATGGGAACACAAAGTTCCATTCATTTGCAAACTCCACTCCATACATTTACATGGGCAGTACTAGTTCCAACTTGGTTTTAATGTGAAAACTGCAGGAAATTCAACAGGCACTAGGAAACAGACTGAAAATCCAGAGTAAAATTTCTCCAGCAACCGTTCCATTTTTGCTAGATGAACGAACGTCTCTCCACATGCTCTTTTCTGAGAGATAATTGTTTGTGAAAGCCGCCCTTCAAATAGGTTGATGGGAACACAAAGATTCCTTACAGTTGCAAACTACACTGCATAAATATATATGGGAGGTACTAGCTCTAACTCGGTTTAACAGTGAAAACTGCAGGAAATTCACACCAGCACCAGGAAAAATTCTGAGAAACCAGAGTAAAAGTTTCCCTGCAAACCATTCCCTTTGTGCTAGCTAAACAAACGTCTGTCCACATGCTCAGTTCTGAGACATTTGTGAGTGTGAAAGCTGTCTTTCACGTTGCTTGATGAGAACACAAAGTTTCCTTTCATTTTCAAACAACTCTCCATAAATATATATGGACTGTACTAGATCCAACTCGGTTTTACAGTGAAAACTGTGGGAACTTCAAACCGGCTCTAGGAAACAGACTGAGAAACCAGAGTAAACGTTTTTCCTGCAATCCGTTCCCTTTGTGCTAGCTGAACGAAAGTCTCTCCACACACTTACTTCTGAGAGAAAATTGTGTGTGAAAGCCTCCATTCACCTAGCTTGTTGGGAACACAAAGTTTCTTTTCATTTTCAAACTCCACTCCATACATATAATGGGGAGGTAGTAGCTCCATCTCGGTTTTACAGTGAAAACTGCAGGAACTTCAAACCGGCACTTGGAAACAGTCTGAGAAACCAAAGAGAAAGTTTCACCTGCAACCCGTTCCCTTTGTGCTAGATGAACGAAAGTCTCTCCACATGCTCAGTTCTGAGAGATAAGTGTGTCTGAAAGCCGTCCTTCACCTAGCTTGTTGGGAACACAAAGTTCCTTTTCATTTGCAAACTCCACTCCATACATATATATGGGGAGGTACTAGCTCCATCTCGGTTTTACAGTGAAAACTGCAGGAACTTCAAACCGGCACTTGGAAACAGACTGAGAAACCAGAGAAAATGTTTCTCCTGCAATCCGTAACATTTGTGCTAGATGAACGAACGTCTCTCCACATGCTCAGTTCTGAGGGATAAGTGTGTGTGAAAGCCGTCCTTCACCTAGCTTGTTGGGAACACAAAGTTCCTTTTCAGTTGCAAACTCCACTCCATACATATATATGGGGAGGGTACTAGCTCCAACACGGTTTTACAGTGAAAACTGCAGGATGTTCAAACCGGCACTAGGAAACAGACTGAGAAAGCAGAGTAAAAGTTCCTCCTGCAACCCGTTCCCTTTGTGCTAGCTGAACGAACGTCTCTCCACATGCTCAGTTCTGAGAGATAAGAGTGTGTGAAAGCCATATTTCAGCTAATTTGATGGGAAACAAAGTTTGTTTTCAGTTGCACACTGCATTCCATAAATATATATGGGGAGGTACAAGCTCAAACTCGGTTTTACAGTGAAAACTGCAGAAACTTCAAACCGGATCAAGGAATCAGACTGAGAAACCAGAGAACTAGTTTCTCCTGCAACCTGTTCCATTTGTGCTAGATGAATGAATGTCTCTCCACATGCTCAGTTCTGAGAAATTAGTGTGTGTGAAAGCCATTCCTTACCTAGTTTGCTGGAAACACAATGTATATTACAGTTGCAAACTCCACTCCAAACATATATATGGGGAGGTCCTAGCTCCAAATCGGTTTTACAGTGAAAACTGCAGGAAGTTCTTACCGGCACTAGGAAAGAGACTTTCAAAGCAGAGTAAATGTTTCTCCTGCAACCCGTTCCCATTGTGCCAGATGAAGGATCGTCTCTCCAAATGCTCATTTCTGAGAGATAAGTGTGTGTGTAAGCGGAACTTCACCAAGCTTGTTGGTAACACAAAGTTTCTTTTGAGTTGCAAACTCCAATCCATACATAAATAAAGGGGAGGTACTAGCTCCAACTCGGTTTTACAGTTAAAACAGCAGGCAATTTATACCGGCACTGGAAAACAGAGTGAGAAACCAGAGTAAATGTTTTTCCACCAACCCGTTCCAATTGTGCTAGATGAAAGAAAGTCTCTCCACATGATAATTTCTGAGAGATAAGTGTGTGTGAAAGCCTCACTTCACCTAGGTTGATGGGAACACAAAGATTCCTTTCAGTTGCCAACTACACTGCATACATATATATGGGGAGGTACTAGCTAAAACATGGTTTAACAGTGAAAACTTCATGAAATTCACACCAGCACTAGGAAACAGACTGAGAAAGCTGAATAAAAGTTTCTCCTCAAACAGTTCCCTTTGTGTTAGATGAAAGAACGTCTCTTCACATACTAAATTCTGAGAGATATGTGTGTGAGAAAGCCGTCCTTCACCTATCTTGTTGGGAACACAAAGTTTCCTTTCAGTTGCAAACTCCATTCCTAATATATATATAGGGATTTACTAGCCGAACTAGGTTTTACAGTGAAAACTGCAGGAACTTCAAACCGGCACTAGGAAACAGACTTAGAATCCAGATTAAACATTTCTCCTGCAAATCTTTACCTTGTGCTAGCTGAACGAAAGACTCTCCACATGCTCAGTTCTGAGAGAAAATTGTGTGTGAAAGCCTACCTTCACCTAGCTTGTTGGGAAATCAAAGTTTCTTTTCAGTTTCAAACTACACTCCTTACATATATATGGGGAGGTACTAGCTCCATCTCGGTTTTACAGTGAAAACTGCAGGAACTGCAAACAGGCACTAGGAAACAGACTGAGAAACTAGAGTAAAAGATTCCCAGCAATCCGTTCTAATTGTGCTAGCTAAACGAACGTCTCTCCACATGCTCAGTTCTGAGAGATGTGTGTGTGAAAGCCGTCCTTCACGTAGCTTGATGGGAAAACAAAATTTCCTTTTAGTTTCAAATTCCTCTCCATAAATATACATGGACAGTACTAGTTCCAACTCGGTTTTACAGTGAAAACTGCGGGATCTTCAAACCGGCTCTTGGAAACCGACTGAGAAAGCAGAGTAAAATTTTCTCCAGCAACATTTCCCTTTGTGCTAGATGAACTAACGTCTCTCCACATGCTCAGTTCTGAGAGATAATTGTGTGTGAAAGCCGTCCTTCACCTAGCTTGTTGGGAACAGAAAGTTTCTTTTCATTTGCAAACTGCACTCCATACATATATATGGGGAGGTACATGCTCCAACTTTGTTTTACAGTGGAAACCCCAGGAACTTCTAACCGGCACTAGGAAACAGACTTAGAATCTTGAGTAAATGTTTCTCCTGCAACACGTTCCTTTTGGGCTAGATGAACGAATGTCTCTCCACATGCTCAGTTTTGAGATATAATTTGTGTGAAAGCTGTCCTTCACCTAGCTTGATGGGAACACAAAGTTTCTGTTCATTTGCAAACTCCACTCCATACATTTACATGGGCAGTACTAGTTCCAACTCGGTTTTAATGTGAAAACTGCCGGAAATTCAAATCGGCACTAGGAAATAGACTGAAAATCAAGAGTAAAATTTCTCCAGCAACCGTTCCATTTTTGCTAGATGAACGAACGTCTCTCCACATGCTCATTTCTGAGAGATAATTGTTTGTGAAAGCCACACTTCAAATAGGTTGATGGGAACACAAAGATTCCTTACAATTGCAAATTACACTGCATACATATATATGGGGAGGTACTAGCTCTAACTCGGTTTAACAGTGAAAACTGCAGGAAATTCACACCAGCACTAGGAAAAAGTCTGAGAAACCAGAGTAAAAGTTTCCCTGCAAACCATTTCCTTTGTGCTGGTTAAACGAACGTCTATCCACATGCTCAGTTCTGAGAGATAAGTGAGTGTGAAAGCTTTCCTTCACGTTGCTTGATGGGAACACAAAATTTCCTTTCAGTTTCAAACACCTCTCCATAAATATACATGGACTCTACTAGATCCAACTCGGTTTTACAGTGAAAACTGCGGGAACTTCAAACCGGCTCTAGGAAACAGACTGAGAAACCAGAGTAAACGTTTCTCCTGCAACACGTTCCCTTTGTGCTAGATGAACTAATGTCTCTCCACATGCTCAGTTCTGAAAGATATGAGTGTGTGAAAGCCGTCCTTCACCTATCTTGTTGGGAACAAAACATTCCTTTCAGTTGCAAACTCTATTCCTTACATATATATAGTGATTTACTAGCCCCAACTCGGTTTTACAGTGTAAAATGCAGGAACTACCATACGGCACTAGGAAACAGACTGAGAAACCAGAGTAAAAGTTTCTCCTGCAACCCGTTCTCTTTGTGCTAGCTGAACGAAAGTCTCTCCACACACTCAATTCTGAGAAAAAAGTGTGTGTGAAAGCCTCCATTCACCTAGCTTGTTGGGAAAAAAAAGTTTCTTTTCAGTTGCAAACTACACTCCATACATATATATGGGGAGGTACTAGCTCCAACTCAGTTTTATAGTGAAAACTGCAGGAACTTAAAACCGGCACTAGGAAACAGACTGAAAAACTAGAGTAAAATTTTTCCAGCAACCGTTCCTTTTTTGCTAGATGAACGAACGTCTCTCCACATGCTCATTTCTGAGAGATAAGAGTGTGTGAAAGCCATATTTCAGCTAACTTGATGGGAAAACAAAGTTTCTTTTCAGTTGCACACTGCATTCCATAAATATATATGGGGAGGTACAAGCTCAAACTCGGTTTTAGTGAAAACTCCAGAAACTTCAAACCGGATCAAGGAATCAGACTGAGAAACCAGAGAACTAGTTTCCCCTGCAACCTGTTCCCTTTGTGCTAGATGAATGAATGTCTCTCCACATGCTCAGTTCTGAGAAATAAGTGGGTGTGAAAGCCATTCCTTACCTAGTTTGTTGGAAACACAATGTATATTACAGTTGAAAACTCCACTCCAAACATATATATGGGGAGGTCCTAGCTCCAAATCGGTTTTACAGTGAAAACTGCAGGAACTTCAAACCGGCACTAGGAAACAGACTGAGAATCCAGATTAAACATATCTCCTGCAACCCGTTCCCATTGTGCCAGATGAAGGATCGTCTCTCCACATGCTCAATTCTGAGAGATATGTGTGTGAAATCCGTCCTTCACATAGCTTGATGGGAACACAAAAATTCCTTTCAGTTTCAAAATCCTCTCCATAAATATACATGGACAGTACTAGTTCCAACTCGGTTTTACAGTGAAAACAGCGGGAACTTCAAACCGGCTCTAGGAAACAGACATAGAAACCAGAGTAAAAGTTTCTCCAACAAGCCGTTACCTTTGTGCTAGATGAAAGAACGTCTCCAAACATGCTCAGTTCTGAGAGATATTTGTGTGTGAAAGCCGTCCTTCACATATCTTGTTGGGAACACAAAGTTTCCTTTCAGTTGCAAACCCCATTCCTTATATATATATAGGGATTTACTAGCCTCAACTCGGTTTTACAGTGAAAAATGCAGGAACTTCAAACTGGAACTAGGAAACAGCCTGAGAAAACAGGGTAAATATTTCTACTGCAAATCTTTACCTTTGTGCTAGCTGAACGAAAGACTCTCCACATGCTCAATTCTGAGAGATAATTGTGTGTGAAAGCCTAACTTCACCTAGCTTGTTGGGAAAACAAAGTTTCTTTTCAGTTTCAAACTACACTCCTTACATATATATGGGGAGGTACAATCTCAATCTCGGTTTTAAAGTGAAAACTGCAGGAACTGCAAACCGGCACTAGGAAACAGACTGAGAAAACAGAGTAAAAGATTCCCAGCAATCCGTTCCAATTGTGCTAGCTAAACGAACGTCTCTCCACATGCTCAGTTCTGAGAGATGTGTGTGTGAAAGCCGTCCTTCACGTAGCTTGATGGGAACACAAAATTTCCTTTTAGTTTCAAACTCCTCTCCATAAATATACATGGACAGTACTAGTTCCAACTCGGTTTTACAGTGAAAACTGCGGGAACTTCAAAACGGCTCTTGGAAACCGACTGAGAAACCAGAGTAAAAGTTTATCCAGCAACAGTTCCCTTTGTGCTAGATGAACTAACGTCTCTCCACATGCTCAGTTCTGAGAGATAATTGTGTGTGAAAGCCGTACTTCACTTAGCTTGTTGGGAACACAAGTTTCTTTTCAGTTGTAAACAGCACTCCATACAAACATATGGGGAGGTACAAGATCCAACTGTATTTTAAAGTGAGAACTGCAGGAACTTCAAACCGGCACTAGGAAACAGACTTTGACACCAGAGTAAAAGTTTCTCCTGCAACCCGTTCCCTTTGGTCTAGATGAACGAACGTCTCTCCAAATGCTCATTTCTGAGAGATATGTGTGTTTGTAAGCTGTACTTCCACAAGCTAGTTGGGAACACAAAGATTCTTTTCAGTTGCAAACTCCAATCCATACATATACAAAGGAAAGTACTAGCTCCAACTCGGTTTTACACAGAAACCTGCAGGAACTTCAATCCGGCACTAGGAAACAGACTGAGAATGCACAGAAATAGTTTCTCCTGCAACCCGTTGCCTTTGTGCTAGAAGAATAAATGTCTCTCCACATGCTCAGTTCTGAGAGATAAGTGTGTGTGAAAGCCGTTCTTCACCTAGCTTGTTGGGAACACAAAGTTTTATTTCAGTTGCCAACCCCTCTCCATACATATATATGGGTTGGTGCTAGCTCCTTCTCTGTTTTAAAGTGAAAACTGCAGGAACTTCACACCGGCTCTAGGAAACAGATTGAGAAACCAGAGTTAAAATTCCACCTGCCATCCATTCCATTTGTGCTAGATGAACGAACGTCTCTCCACATGCTCAATTCTGAGAGATAAGTGTGTTTGGAAGCCGTCCTTCACCTAGCTTGTTGGGACAGAAAGTTACTTTTCATTTGCAAACTGCACTCCATACATATATATGGGGAGGTACATGCTCCAACTTTGTTTAACAGTGGAAACCCCAGGAACTTCTAACCGGCACTAGGAAACAGACTTAGAATCTAGAGTAAATGTTTCTCCTGCAACCCGTTCCTTTTGGGCTAGATGAACGAATGTCTCTCCACATGCTCAGTTTTGAGATATAATTTTGTGTGAAAGCTGTCCTTCACCTAGCTTGATGGGAACACAAAGTTTCCATTCATTTACAAACTCCACTCCATACATTTACATGGGCAGTACTAGTTCCAACTCGGTTTTAATGTGAAAACTGCAGGAAATTCAAACTGGCACTAAGAAACAGTCTGAAAATCCAGAGTAAAATTTCTCCAGCAACCGTTCCCTTTTTGCTAGATGAACGAACGTCTCTCCACATGCTCATTTCTGAGAGATAAGTGTGTGTGAAAGCCGCCCTTCAAATAGGTTGATGGGAACACAAAGATTCCTTTCAGTTGCAAACTACACTGCAAACATATATATGGGGAGGTACTTGCTCTAAGTCGGTTTAACAGTGAAAACTGCAGGAAATTCACACCAGCACTAGGAAACAGACAGAGAAACCAGAGTAAAAGTTTCCCTGCAAACCATTCCGTTTGTGCTAGCTTAACGAACGTCTCTCCACATGCTCAGTTTTGAGAGATATGTGAGTGTGAATGCTGTCCTTCACGTTGCTTGATGGGAACAGAAAGTTTCCTTTCAGTTTCAAAATCCTCTCCATATATATACATGGACTGTACTAGTTCCAACTCGGTTTTTCAGTGAAAACTGCGGGAACTTCAAACCGGCTCTAGGAAACAGACTGGGAAAACAGAGTAAAAGTTTCTCCTGCAACCCGTTCTCTTTGTGCTAGCTGAACGAAAGTCTCTCCACACACTCAGTTCTGAGAGAAAAGTGTGTGTGAAAGCCTCCCTTCACCTAGCTTGTTGGGAAAAAAAAGTTTCTTTCAGTTGCAAACTACACTCCATACATATATATGGGGAAGTAATAACTCCAACTCGATTTTATAGTGAAAACTGCAGGAACTTAAAACCGTCACTAGGAAACAGACTGAAAAACCAGAGAAAATTTATCCAGCAACCGTTCCCTTTTTGCTAGATGAACGAACGTCTCTCCACATGCTCATTTGTGAGAGATAAGAGTGTGTGAAAGCCATATTTCAGCTATCTTGATGGGAAAACAAAGTTTCTTTTCAGATGCACACTGCATTCCATACATATATCTGGGGAGGTTGAAGCTCCAACTCGGTTTTACAGTGAAAACTGCAGAAACTTCAAACCGGATCAAGGAATCAGACTGAGAAACCAGAGAACTAGTTTCTCCTGCAACCTGTTCCCTTTGTGCTAGATGAATGAACGTCTTTCCACATGCTAGGTTCTGAGAAATAAGTGTCTGTGAAAGCCGCTCTTTACCTAGCTTGTTGGGAACACAAAGTTTATTTCAGTTGCAAACTCCACTCCATACATATATATGGGTAGGTCTTTGCTTCAACTCGGTTTTACACTGAAATCTGCAGGAAGTTCAAACCGGCACTAGGAAAGAGTCTTTCAAAGCAGAGTAAATGTTTCTCCTGCAACCCGTTCCCTTTGGGCCAGATGAAGGATCGTCTCTCCAAATGCTCAATTCTGAGAGATAAGTGTGTGTGTAAGCGGTCCTTCATCAAGCTTGTTGGGAACACAAAGTTTCTGTTGAGTTGCAAACTCCAATCCATACATAAATAAAGGGAGGTACTAACTCCAAATCGGTTTTACAGTGAAAACTGCAGGAAATTTAAACTGGCACTGGAAAAAAGACTGAGAAACCAGAGTAAATGTTTTTCCACCAACCCGTTCCTTTTGTGCTAGATGAAAGAACGTCTCTCCACATGATCATTTCTGAGAGAAAAGTGTGTGTGGAAGCCTGCCTTCACCTAGGTTGATGGAATACAAAGATTCCTTTCTGTTGCCAACTACACTGCATACATATATATGGGGAGGTACTAGCTCCGACTCGGTTTAACAGTGAAAACTTCAGGAAATTCACACCAGCACTAGGAAATAGACTGGGAAACCAGAGTAAAAGTTTCTCCAAAAAACCATTCCCTTGTGCTAGATGAAAGAACGTCTCTCCACATGCTAAGTTCTGAGAGATATGTGTGTGTGAAAGCCGTCCTCCATATATCTTGTTGGGAAAACAAAGTTTCCTTTCAGTTTCAAACTCCATTAATTATATATATATAGGGATTTACTAGCCCTAAATCGGTTTTACAGTGAAAACTGCAGGAACTTCCAACCGGCACTAGGAAACAGACTGAGAAACCAGATTAAACATTTCTCCTGCAACCCTTTCCCTTTGTGCTAGCTGAACAAAAGACTCTCCACATGCTCAGTTCTGAGAGATGTGTGTGTGAAAGCCGTCCTTCATGTAGCTTGATGGGAACACAAAATTTCCTTTCTGTTTCAAACTCCTCTCCATAAATATACATGGACAGTACTAGTTCCAACTCGGTTTTACAGTGAAAACAGCGGGAACTTCAAACCGTCTCTAGGATCAGACTGAGAAACCAGAGTAAAAGTTTCTCCAACAACCCTTTCCCATTGTGCTAGATGAAAGAACGTCTCTCAACATGCTCAGTTCAGAGTGATATGTGTGTGTGAAAGCCGTACTTCACCTACCTTGTTGGGAACACAAAGTTTCCTTTCAGTTGCAAACTCCATTCCTTATATATATATATAAGGATTTACTAGCCCCAAATCGGTTTTACAGTGAAAACTGCAGGAATTTCAAACTGGAACTAGGAAACAGACTGAGAAACCAGGGTAAACATTTCTCCTGCAAACTTTTCCCTTTGTGCTAGCTGAACGAATGACTCTCTACATGCTCAGTTCTGAGAGAAAAGTGTGTGTGAAAGCCTCCCTTCACCTAGCTTGTTGGGAAAATAAAGTTTCTTTTCAGTTGCAAACTACACTCCTTACTTATATATGGTTAGGTAAAAGTTCCAACTCGGTTTTACAGTGAAAACTGTAGAAACTTCAAACCGGCACGAGGAAACAGACTGAGAAACCAGAGTAAAAATTTCCCTGCAATCCGTTCCCCTTGTGCTAGCTAAACGAACGTCTCTCCACATGCTCAGTTCTGAGAGATGTGTGTGTGAAAGCCGTCCTTCACGTAGCTTGATGGGAACACAAAATTTCCTTTCAGTTTCAAACTCCTCTCCATAAATATACATGGAAAGTACAAGTTCCAACTCGGTTTTACAGTGAAAACAGCGGGAACTTCAAACCGGCTCTAGGAAACAGACAGAGAAACCAGAGTAAAAGTTTATCCAGCAACAGTTCCCTTTGTGCTAGATGAACTAACGTCTCTCCACATGCTCAGTTCTGAGAGATAATTTTGTGTGAAAGCCGTATATCACCTTGCTTGTTGGGAACACAAAGTTACTTTTCAGTTGCAAAATGCAATCCATACATATATATGGGGAGGTACAAGATCCAACTTTATTTTACAGTGAAAACTGCAGGAACTTCAAACCGGTACTAGGAAACAGACTTTGAAAAAAGAGTAAATGTTTCTCCTGCAACCGGTTCCCTTTGGGCTTGATGAAAGTACGTCTCTCCAAATGCTCAGTTCTGAGAGATATGTGTGTGTGTAAGCCGTACTTCCCCAAGCTTGTTGTGAACACAAAGTTTCTTTTCAGTAGCAAACTCCAATCCAAACATATACAGAGGAAAGTACAAGCTCCAACTCAGTTTTACACTGAAACCTGCAGGAACTTCAAACCGGCACTAGGAAACCAACTGAGAAACCAGTGTAAAAGTTTCTCCTGTAACCCGTTCACTTTGTGCAAGATGAACGAACGTCTCTCCAAATGCTCATTTCTGAGAGATAATTGTGCATATAAGACGTCCTTCCCCTTGCTTTTTGGGAAAATGAAGTTTCTTTTCAGATGCAAATTAAAATCCATACATATAAATGGGGGGTACTAGCTCCAAATCCGTGTTACAGTGAATCCTGCACTAAGTTCAAACCTGCACTAGAAAACAGACTGAGAAACCAGAGTAAATATTTCTTAAGCATCCGTTCACTTTGTGCTAAATTAATGAACGTGTCTCTACAGGCTCAGTTCTGAGAGATAAGTGTGTGTGAAAGCCGTCCTTCAGGTAGCTTGATGGGAAGAAAAAGATTCTTTTCAGTTGCAAACGGCACTCCGTACATATATATGTTGAGGTACAATCTCCAACTCGGTTTTAAAGTGAAAAATGTAGGAACTTCAAATCGTCACTAGGAAACAGACAGAAAAACCAGAGTAAAATTTTTCCAGCAACAGTTCCCTTTTTGCTAGATGAACGAACGTCTCTCCACATGCTCATTTCTGAGAGAAAAGTGTGTGTGAAAGCCGTATTTCAGCAATCTTGATGGGAACACAAAGTTTCTTTTCAGTTGCACACTGTATTCCATGCATATATATGGGGAGGTACTAGCTCCAACTCGGTTTAACAGTGAATAATTCAGGAAATTCACACCAGCACTAGGAAACAGACTGAGAAAACAGACTAAAAGTTTCTCCAACAACACTTTCACTTTATGCTAAATGAAAGAACGTCTCTCCACATGCTCAGTTCTGAGTGATATGTGTGTGTGAAAGCCGTCCTTCAATTATCTTGTTGGGAACACAAAGTTTCCTTTCAGTTGCAAACGCCATTCCGTATATATATATAGGGATTTTCTAGCCCGAACTAGGTTTTACAGTGAAAACTGCAGGAAATTCAAACCGGCACTAGGAAACAGACTGAGAAACCAGAGTAAACATTTCTCCTGCAACCCTTTCCCTTTGTTCTAGCTGAACAAAAGACTCTCCACATGCTCAGTTCTGAGAGATGTGTGTGTGAAAGCCGTCCTTCATGTAGCTTGATGGGAACACAAAATTTCCTTTCAGTTTCAAAATCCTCTCCATAAATATACATGGACAGTACTAGTTCCAACTCGGTTTTACAGTGAAAACAGCGGGAACTTCAAACCGTCTCCAGGATCAGACTGAGAAACCAGAGTAAAAGTTTATCCAACAACCCTTTCCCATTGTGCTAGATGAAAGAACGTCTCTCAACATGCTCAGTTCAGAGTGATATGTGTGTGTGAAAGCCGTACTTCACCTACCTTGTTGGGAACACAAAGTTTCTTTTCATTTGCAAACTCCACTCCATACATATATATGGGGAGGTACTAGCTCCAACTCGGTTTTACAGTGAAAACTGCAGGAACTTCAAACCGGCACATGGAAACAGACTGAAAAACCAGAGTAAAAGTTTCTCTTGCAGCCGTTCCCTTTGTGCTAGATGAACGAACGTCTCTCCACATACTCAGTTCTGAGAGATAAGTGTGTGTGAAAGCCGAACTTCACCTAGCTTGTTGGGAACACAAAGTTTCTTTTCAGTTGCAAACTCCACTCCATACATATATATGGGGAGGTACTAGCTCCAACTCGGTTTTATAGTGAAAACTGCAGGAACTTCAAACCGGCACTTGGAAACAGACTGAGAAACCAGAGTGTAAGTTTCACCTGCAACCTGTTCCATTTGTGCTAGATGAACGAACGTCTCTCCACATTCTCAATTCTGAGAGATAAATGTGTCTGAAAGCCGTCCTTCACCTAGCTTGTTGGGAACACAAAGTTCCTTTTCATTTGCAAACTTCACTCCATACATATATATGGGGAGGTACTAGCTCCAACTCGGTTTTACAGTGAAAACTGCAGGAACTTCAAACCGGCACTTGGAAACAGACTGAGAAACCAGAGAAAAAGTTTCTCCTGCAACCCGTACCCTTTGTGCTAGATGAACGAACTTCTCTCCACATGCTAGGTTCTGAGAAATAAGTGTGTGTGAAAGCCGTCCTTCACCTAGCTTGTTGGGAACACAAAGTTTCTTTTCAGTTGCAAACTCCACTCCATACATATATATGGGGAGGTACGAGCTCCAACTCGGTTTTACAGTGAAAACTGCAGGAACTTGAAACCGGCACTAGGAAACAGACTGAGAAACCAGAGAAAAAGTTCCTCCTGCAACCCGTTCCCTTTGTGCTAGATGAACGAACGTCTCTCCACATGCTCAGTTCTGAGAGATATGTGTCTGTGAAAGCCGTCCTTCAACTAGCTTGTTGGGAACACAAAGTTTATTTTCAGTTGCAAACTCCACTCCATACATATATATGGGGAGGTACTAGCTCCAACTCTGTTTTACAGTGAAAACTGCAAGAACTTCCAACCGGAACTAGGAAACAGACAGAGAAACCAGAGAAAAAGTTTCTCCTGCAACCCGTACCCTTTGTGCTAGATGAACGAACGTCTCTCCACTTGCTCAGTTCTGAGGGATAAGTGTGTGTGAAAGCCGTCCTTCACCTAGCTTGTTGGGAACACAAAGTTCCTTTTCAGTTGCAAACTCCACTCCATACATATATATGGGGAGGTACCAGCTCCAACTCGGTTTTACAGTGAAAACTGCAGGAACTTGAAACCGGCACTAGGAAACAGACTGAGAATCCAGAGTAAAAAGTTCCTCTTGCAACCCGTTCCCTTTGTGCTAGATGAACGAACGTCTCTCCACATGCTCAGTTCTGAGAGATATGTGTCTGTGAAAGCCGTCCTTCAACTAGCTTGTTGGGAACACAAAGTTTCTTTTCAGTTGCAAACTCCACTCCTTACATATATATGGGGAGGTACTAGCACCAACACGGTTTTACAGTGAAAACTGCAGGAACTTCAAACCGGCACTTGGAAACAGACTTAGATACCAGTGAAAAAGTTTCTCCTACAACCCGTACCCTTTGTGCTAGATGAACGAACGTCTCTCCACATGCTCAGTTCTGAGAGATAGATGTGTATGTGAAAGCCGTCCTTCACCTAGCTTGTTGGGAACACAAAGTTCCTTTTCATTTGCAAACTCCACTCCATACATATATATGGGGAGGTACTAGCTCCAACTCGGTTTTACAGTGAAAACTGCAGGAACTTCAAACCGGCACTAGGAAACAGACTGAGAAACCAGAGTAAAAGTTTCTCCTTGCAACCCGTTCCCTTTGTGCTAGATGAACGAACGTCTCTCCACATGCTCAGTTCTGAGAGATAATGTGTCTGTGAAAGCCGTCCTTCACCTAGCTTGTTGGGAACACAAAGTTTCCTTTTCATTTGCAAACTCCACTCCATACATATATATGGGGAGGTACTAGCTCCAACTCGATTTTACAGTGAAAACTGCAGGAACTTCTAACCGGCACTTAGGAAACAGACTAGATAACCAGTAGAAAAAGTTTCTCCTACAACCCGTACCCTTTGTGCTAGATGAACGAACGTCTCTCCACATGCTCAGTTCTGAGAGGTAAATGTGTCTGAAAGCCGTCCTTCACCTAGCTTGTTGGGAACACAAAGTTCCTTTTCAGTTGCAAACTCCACTCCATACATATATATGGGGAGGTACTAGCTCCAACTCGGTTTTACAGTGAAAACTGCAGGAACTTGAAACAGGCACTAGGAAACAGACTGAGAAACCAGAGTAAAAGTTCCTCCTACAACCCGTTCCCTTTGTGCTAGATGAACGAACGTCTCTCCACATGCTCAGTTCTGAGAGATATGTGTATGTGAAAGCCGTCCTTCACCTAGCTTGTTGGGAACACAAAGTTCCTTTTCAGTTGCAAACTCCACTCCATACATATATATGGGGAGGTACAAGCTCCAACACGATTTTACAGTTAAAACTGCAGGAACTTCAAACCGGCACATGGAAACAGACTGAGAAACCAGAGAAAAAGTTTCTCCTGCAACCCGTACCCTTTGTGCTAGATGAACGAAAGTCTCTCCACATGCTCAGTTCTGAGGGATAAGTGTGTGTGAAAGCCGTCCTTCACCTAGCTTGTTGGGAACACAAAGTTCCTTTTCAGTTGCAAACTCCACTCCATACATATATATGGGGAGGTACTAGCTCCAACTCGGTTTTACAGTGAAAACTGCAGGAACTTGAAACAGGCACTAGGAAACAGACTGAGAAACCAGAGTAAAAGTTCCTCCTACAACCCGTTCCCTTTGTGCTAGATGAACGAACGTCTCTCCACATGCTCAGTTCTGAGAGATATGTGTATGTGAAAGCCGTCCTTCAACTAGCTTGTTGGGAACACAAAGTTTCTTTTCATTTGCAAACTCCACTCCATACATATATAAGGGGAGGTACTAGCTCCAACTCGGTTTTACAGTGAAAACTGCAAGAACTTCAAACCGGCACTAGGAAACAGACTGAGAAACCAGAGAAAAAGTTTCTCCTGCAACCCGTACCATTTGTGCTAGATGAACGAACGTCTCTCCACATGCTCAGTTCTTAGAGATATGTGTATGTGAAACCCGTCCTTCACCTAGCTTGTTGGGAACACAAAGTTTCTTTTCATTTTCAAACTCCACTCCATACATATAATGGGGAGGTAGTAGCTCCATCTCGGTTTTACAGTGAAAACTGCAGGAACTTCAAACCGGCACTTGGAAACAGTCTGAGAAACCAAAGAGAAAGTTTCACCTGCAACCCGTTCCCTTTGTGCTAGATGAACGAAAGTCTCTCCACATGCTCAGTTCTGAGAGATAAGTGTGTCTGAAAGCCGTCCTTCACCTAGCTTGTTGGGAACACAAAGTTCCTTTTCATTTGCAAACTCCACTCCATACATATATATGGGGAGGTACTAGCTCCATCTCGGTTTTACAGTGAAAACTGCAGGAACTTCAAACCGGCACTTGGAAACAGACTGAGAAACCAGAGAAAATGTTTCTCCTGCAATCCGTAACATTTGTGCTAGATGAACGAACGTCTCTCCACATGCTCAGTTCTGAGGGATAAGTGTGTGTGAAAGCCGTCCTTCACCTAGCTTGTTGGGAACACAAAGTTCCTTTTCAGTTGCAAACTCCACTCCATACATATATATGGGGAGGTACTAGCTCCAACACGGTTTTACAGTGAAAACTGCAGGAACTTGAAACCGGCACTAGGAAACAGACTGAGAAACCAGAGTAAAAGTTCCTCCTGCAACCCGTTCCCTTTGTGCTAGCTGAACGAACGTCTCTCCACATGCTCAGTTCTGAGAGATAAGAGTGTGTGAAAGCCATATTTCAGCTAATTTGATGGGAAAACAAAGTTTGTTTTCAGTTGCACACTGCATTCCATAAATATATATGGGGAGGTACAAGCTCAAACTCGGTTTTACAGTGAAAACTGCAGAAACTTCAAACCGGATCAAGGAATCAGACTGAGAAACCAGAGAACTAGTTTCTCCTGCAACCTGTTCCATTTGTGCTAGATGAATGAATGTCTCTCCACATGCTCAGTTCTGAGAAATTAGTGTGTGTGAAAGCCATTCCTTACCTAGTTTGCTGGAAACACAATGTATATTACAGTTGCAAACTCCACTCCAAACATATATATGGGGAGGTCCTAGCTCCAAATCGGTTTTACAGTGAAAACTGCAGGAAGTTCTTACCGGCACTAGGAAAGAGACTTTCAAAGCAGAGTAAATGTTTCTCCTGCAACCCGTTCCCATTGTGCCAGATGAAGGATCGTCTCTCCAAATGCTCATTTCTGAGAGATAAGTGTGTGTGTAAGCGGAACTTCACCAAGCTTGTTGGTAACACAAAGTTTCTTTTGAGTTGCAAACTCCAATCCATACATAAATAAAGGGAGGTACTAGCTCCAACTCGGTTTTACAGTTAAAACAGCAGGCAATTTATACCGGCACTGGAAAACAGAGTGAGAAACCAGAGTAAATGTTTTTCCACCAACCCGTTCCAATTGTGCTAGATGAAAGAAAGTCTCTCCACATGATAATTTCTGAGAGATAAGTGTGTGTGAAAGCCTCACTTCACCTAGGTTGATGGGAACACAAAGATTCCTTTCAGTTGCCAACTACACTGCATACATATATATGGGGAGGTACTAGCTAAAACATGGTTTAACAGTGAAAACTTCATGAAATTCACACCAGCACTAGGAAACAGACTGAGAAAGCTGAATAAAAGTTTCTCCTCAAACAGTTCCCTTTGTGTTAGATGAAAGAACGTCTCTTCACATACTAAATTCTGAGAGATATGTGTGTGAGAAAGCCGTCCTTCACCTATCTTGTTGGGAACACAAAGTTTCCTTTCAGTTGCAAACTCCATTCCTAATATATATATAGGGATTTACTAGCCGAACTAGGTTTTACAGTGAAAACTGCAGGAACTTCAAACCGGCACTAGGAAACAGACTTAGAATCCAGATTAAACATTTCTCCTGCAAATCTTTACCTTTGTGCTAGCTGAACGAAAGACTCTCCACATGCTCAGTTCTGAGAGAAAATTGTGTGTGAAAGCCTACCTTCACCTAGCTTGTTGGGAAATCAAAGTTTCTTTTCAGTTTCAAACTACACTCCTTACATATATATGGGGAGGTACTAGCTCCATCTCGGTTTTACAGTGAAAACTGCAGGAACTGCAAACAGGCACTAGGAAACAGACTGAGAAACTAGAGTAAAAGATTCCCAGCAATCCGTTCTAATTGTGCTAGCTAAACGAACGTCTCTCCACATGCTCAGTTCTGAGAGATGTGTGTGTGAAAGCCGTCCTTCACGTAGCTTGATGGGAAAACAAAATTTCCTTTTAGTTTCAAATTCCTCTCCATAAATATACATGGACAGTACTAGTTCCAACTCGGTTTTACAGTGAAAACTGCGGGATCTTCAAACCGGCTCTTGGAAACCGACTGAGAAAGCAGAGTAAAATTTTCTCCAGCAACATTTCCCTTTGTGCTAGATGAACTAACGTCTCTCCACATGCTCAGTTCTGAGAGATAATTGTGTGTGAAAGCCGTCCTTCACCTAGCTTGTTGGGAACAGAAAGTTTCTTTTCATTTGCAAACTGCACTCCATACATATATATGGGGAGGTACATGCTCCAACTTTGTTTTACAGTGGAAAACCCAGGAACTTCTAACCGGCACTAGGAAACAGACTTAGAATCTTGAGTAAATGTTTCTCCTGCAACACGTTCCTTTTGGGCTAGATGAACGAATGTCTCTCCACATGCTCAGTTTTGAGATATAATTTTGTGTGAAAGCTGTCCTTCACCTAGCTTGATGGGAACACAAAGTTTCTGTTCATTTGCAAACTCCACTCCATACATTTACATGGGCAGTACTAGTTCCAACTCGGTTTTAATGTGAAAACTGCCGGAAATTCAAATCGGCACTAGGAAATAGACTGAAAATCAAGAGTAAAATTTCTCCAGCAACCGTTCCATTTTTGCTAGATGAACGAACGTCTCTCCACATGCTCATTTCTGAGAGATAATTGTTTGTGAAAGCCACACTTCAAATAGGTTGATGGGAACACAAAGATTCCTTACAATTGCAAATTACACTGCATACATATATATGGGGAGGTACTAGCTCTAACTCGGTTTAACAGTGAAAACTGCAGGAAATTCACACCAGCACTAGGAAAAAGTCTGAGAAACCAGAGTAAAAGTTTCCCTGCAAACCATTTCCTTTGTGCTGGTTAAACGAACGTCTATCCACATGCTCAGTTCTGAGAGATAAGTGAGTGTGAAAGCTTTCCTTCACGTTGCTTGATGGGAACACAAAATTTCCTTTCAGTTTCAAACTCCTCTCCATAAATATACATGGACTGTACTAGATCCAACTCGGTTTTACAGTGAAAACTGCGGGAACTTCAAACCGGCTCTAGGAAACAGACTGAGAAACCAGAGTAAAAGTTTCTCCAGCAAAAGTTCCCTTTGTGCTAGATGAACTAATGTCTCTCCACATGCTCAGTTCTGAAAGATATGAGTGTGTGAAAGCCGTCCTTCACCTATCTTGTTGGGAACAAAACATTCCTTTCAGTTGCAAACTCTATTCCTTACATATATATAGTGATTTACTAGCCCCAACTCGGTTTTACAGTGTAAAATGCAGGAACTACCATACGGCACTAGGAAACAGACTGAGAAACCAGAGTAAAAGTTTCTCCTGCAACCCGTTCTCTTTGTGCTAGCTGAACGAAAGTCTCTCCACACACTCAATTCTGAGAAAAAAGTGTGTGTGAAAGCCTCCATTCACCTAGCTTGTTGGGAAAAAAAAAGTTTCTTTTCAGTTGCAAACTACACTCCATACATATATATGGGGAGGTACTAGCTCCAACTCAGTTTTATAGTGAAAACTGCAGGAACTTAAAACCGGCACTAGGAAACAGACTGAAAAACTAGAGTAAAATTTTTCCAGCAACCGTTCCTTTTTTGCTAGATGAACGAACGTCTCTCCACATGCTCATTTCTGAGAGATAAGAGTGTGTGAAAGCCATATTTCAGCTAACTTGATGGGAAAACAAAGTTTCTTTTCAGTTGCACACTGCATTCCATAAATATATATGGGGAGGTACAAGCTCAAACTCGGTTTTAGTGAAAACTCCAGAAACTTCAAACCGGATCAAGGAATCAGACTGAGAAACCAGAGAACTAGTTTCCCCTGCAACCTGTTCCCTTTGTGCTAGATGAATGAATGTCTCTCCACATGCTCAGTTCTGAGAAATAAGTGGGTGTGAAAGCCATTCCTTACCTAGTTTGTTGGAAACACAATGTATATTACAGTTGCAAACTCCACTCCAAACATATATATGGGGAGGTCCTAGCTCCAAATCGGTTTTACAGTGAAAACTGCAGGAACTTCAAACCGGCACTAGGAAACAGACTGAGAATCCAGATTAAACATATCTCCTGCAACCCGTTCCCATTGTGCCAGATGAAGGATCGTCTCTCCACATGCTCAATTCTGAGAGATATGTGTGTGAAATCCGTCCTTCACATAGCTTGATGGGAACACAAAAATTCCTTTCAGTTTCAAAATCCTCTCCATAAATATACATGGACAGTACTAGTTCCAACTCGGTTTTACAGTGAAAACAGCGGGAACTTCAAACCGGCTCTAGGAAACAGACATAGAAACCAGAGTAAAAGTTTCTCCAACAAGCCGTTACCTTTGTGCTAGATGAAAGAACGTCTCCAAACATGCTCAGTTCTGAGAGATATTTGTGTGTGAAAGCCGTCCTTCACATATCTTGTTGGGAACACAAAGTTTCCTTTCAGTTGCAAACCCCATTCCTTATATATATATAGGGATTTACTAGCCTCAACTCGGTTTTACAGTGAAAAATGCAGGAACTTCAAACTGGAACTAGGAAACAGCCTGAGAAAACAGGGTAAATATTTCTACTGCAAATCTTTACCTTTGTGCTAGCTGAACGAAAGACTCTCCACATGCTCAATTCTGAGAGATAATTGTGTGTGAAAGCCTAACTTCACCTAGCTTGTTGGGAAAACAAAGTTTCTTTTCAGTTTCAAACTACACTCCTTACATATATATGGGGAGGTACAATCTCAATCTCGGTTTTAAAGTGAAAACTGCAGGAACTGCAAACCGGCACTAGGAAACAGACTGAGAAAACAGAGTAAAAGATTCCCAGCAATCCGTTCCAATTGTGCTAGCTAAACGAACGTCTCTCCACATGCTCAGTTCTGAGAGATGTGTGTGTGAAAGCCGTCCTTCACGTAGCTTGATGGGAACACAAAATTTCCTTTTAGTTTCAAACTCCTCTCCATAAATATACATGGACAGTACTAGTTCCAACTCGGTTTTACAGTGAAAACTGCGGGAACTTCAAAACGGCTCTTGGAAACCGACTGAGAAACCAGAGTAAAAGTTTATCCAGCAACAGTTCCCTTTGTGCTAGATGAACTAACGTCTCTCCACATGCTCAGTTCTGAGAGATAATTGTGTGTGAAAGCCGTACTTCACTTAGCTTGTTGGGAACACAAGTTTCTTTTCAGTTGTAAACAGCACTCCATACAAACATATGGGGAGGTACAAGATCCAACTGTATTTTAAAGTGAGAACTGCAGGAACTTCAAACCGGCACTAGGAAACAGACTTTGACACCAGAGTAAAAGTTTCTCCTGCAACCCGTTCCCTTTGGTCTAGATGAACGAACGTCTCTCCAAATGCTCATTTCTGAGAGATATGTGTGTTTGTAAGCTGTACTTCCACAAGCTAGTTGGGAACACAAAGATTCTTTTCAGTTGCAAACTCCAATCCATACATATACAAAGGAAAGTACTAGCTCCAACTCGGTTTTACACAGAAACCTGCAGGAACTTCAATCCGGCACTAGGAAACAGACTGAGAATGCACAGAAATAGTTTCTCCTGCAACCCGTTGCCTTTGTGCTAGAAGAATAAATGTCTCTCCACATGCTCAGTTCTGAGAGATAAGTGTGTGTGAAAGCCGTTCTTCACCTAGCTTGTTGGGAACACAAAGTTTTATTTCAGTTGCCAACCCCTCTCCATACATATATATGGGTTGGTGCTAGCTCCTTCTCTGTTTTAAAGTGAAAACTGCAGGAACTTCACACCGGCTCTAGGAAACAGATTGAGAAACCAGAGTTAAAATTCCACCTGCCATCCATTCCATTTGTGCTAGATGAACGAACGTCTCTCCACATGCTCAATTCTGAGAGATAAGTGTGTTTGGAAGCCGTCCTTCACCTAGCTTGTTGGGACAGAAAGTTACTTTTCATTTGCAAACTGCACTCCATACATATATATGGGGAGGTACATGCTCCAACTTTGTTTAACAGTGGAAACCCCAGGAACTTCTAACCGGCACTAGGAAACAGACTTAGAATCTAGAGTAAATGTTTCTCCTGCAACCCGTTCCTTTTGGGCTAGATGAACGAATGTCTCTCCACATGCTCAGTTTTGAGATATAATTTTGTGTGAAAGCTGTCCTTCACCTAGCTTGATGGGAACACAAAGTTTCCATTCATTTACAAACTCCACTCCATACATTTACATGGGCAGTACTAGTTCCAACTCGGTTTTAATGTGAAAACTGCAGGAAATTCAAACTGGCACTAAGAAACAGTCTGAAAATCCAGAGTAAAATTTCTCCAGCAACCGTTCCCTTTTTGCTAGATGAACGAACGTCTCTCCACATGCTCATTTCTGAGAGATAAGTGTGTGTGAAAGCCGCCCTTCAAATAGGTTGATGGGAACACAAAGATTCCTTTCAGTTGCAAACTACACTGCAAACATATATATGGGGAGGTACTTGCTCTAAGTCGGTTTAACAGTGAAAACTGCAGGAAATTCACACCAGCACTAGGAAACAGACAGAGAAACCAGAGTAAAAGTTTCCCTGCAAACCATTCCGTTTGTGCTAGCTTAACGAACGTCTCTCCACATGCTCAGTTTTGAGAGATATGTGAGTGTGAATGCTGTCCTTCACGTTGCTTGATGGGAACAGAAAGTTTCCTTTCAGTTTCAAAATCCTCTCCATATATATACATGGACTGTACTAGTTCCAACTCGGTTTTTCAGTGAAAACTGCGGGAACTTCAAACCGGCTCTAGGAAACAGACTGGGAAAACAGAGTAAAAGTTTCTCCTGCAACCCGTTCTCTTTGTCCTAGCTGAACGAAAGTCTCTCCACACACTCAGTTCTGAGAGAAAAGTGTGTGTGAAAGCCTCCCTTCACCTAGCTTGTTGGGAAAAAAAGTTTCTTTCAGTTGCAAACTACACTCCATACATATATATGGGGAAGTAATAACTCCAACTCGATTTTATAGTGAAAACTGCAGGAACTTAAAACCGTCACTAGGAAACAGACTGAAAAACCAGAGAAAATTTATCCAGCAACCGTTCCCTTTTTGCTAGATGAACGAACGTCTCTCCACATGCTCATTTGTGAGAGATAAGAGTGTGTGAAAGCCATATTTCAGCTATCTTGATGGGAAAACAAAGTTTCTTTTCAGATGCACACTGCATTCCATACATATATCTGGGGAGGTTGAAGCTCCAACTCGGTTTTACAGTGAAAACTGCAGAAACTTCAAACCGGATCAAGGAATCAGACTGAGAAACCAGAGAACTAGTTTCTCCTGCAACCTGTTCCCTTTGTGCTAGATGAATGAACGTCTTTCCACATGCTAGGTTCTGAGAAATAAGTGTCTGTGAAAGCCGCTCTTTACCTAGCTTGTTGGGAACACAAAGTTTATTTCAGTTGCAAACTCCACTCCATACATATATATGGGTAGGTCTTTGCTTCAACTCGGTTTTACACTGAAATCTGCAGGAAGTTCAAACCGGCACTAGGAAAGAGTCTTTCAAAGCAGAGTAAATGTTTCTCCTGCAACCCGTTCCCTTTGGGCCAGATGAAGGATCGTCTCTCCAAATGCTCAATTCTGAGAGATAAGTGTGTGTGTAAGCGGTCCTTCATCAAGCTTGTTGGGAACACAAAGTTTCTGTTGAGTTGCAAACTCCAATCCATACATAAATAAAGGGAGGTACTAACTCCAAATCGGTTTTACAGTGAAAACTGCAGGAAATTTAAACTGGCACTGGAAAAAAGACTGAGAAACCAGAGTAAATGTTTTTCCACCAACCCGTTCCTTTTGTGCTAGATGAAAGAACGTCTCTCCACATGATCATTTCTGAGAGAAAAGTGTGTGTGGAAGCCTGCCTTCACCTAGGTTGATGGGAATACAAAGATTCCTTTCTGTTGCCAACTACACTGCATACATATATATGGGGAGGTACTAGCTCCAACTCGGTTTAACAGTGAAAACTTCAGGAAATTCACACCAGCACTAGGAAATAGACTGGGAAACCAGAGTAAAAGTTTCTCCAAAAAACCATTCCCTTTGTGCTAGATGAAAGAACGTCTCTCCACATGCTAAGTTCTGAGAGATATGTGTGTGTGAAAGCCGTCCTCCATATATCTTGTTGGGAAAACAAAGTTTCCTTTCAGTTTCAAACTCCATTAATTATATATATATAGGGATTTACTAGCCCTAAATCGGTTTTACAGTGAAAACTGCAGGAACTTCCAACCGGCACTAGGAAACAGACTGAGAAACCAGATTAAACATTTCTCCTGCAACCCTTTCCCTTTGTGCTAGCTGAACAAAAGACTCTCCACATGCTCAGTTCTGAGAGATGTGTGTGTGAAAGCCGTCCTTCACGTAGCTTGATGGGAACACAAAATTTCCTTTCAGTTTCAAAATCCTCTCCATAAATATACATGGACAGTACTAGTTCCAACTCGGTTTTACAGTGAAAACAGCGGGAACTTCAAACCGTCTCTAGGATCAGACTGAGAAACCAGAGTAAAAGTTTCTCCAACAACCCTTTCCCATTGTGCTAGATGAAAGAACGTCTCTCAACATGCTCAGTTCAGAGTGATATGTGTGTGTGAAAGCCGTACTTCACCTACCTTGTTGGGAACACAAAGTTTCCTTTCAGTTGCAAACTCCATTCCTTATATATATATATAAGGATTTACTAGCCCCAAATCGGTTTTACAGTGAAAACTGCAGGAATTTCAAACTGGAACTAGGAAACAGACTGAGAAACCAGGGTAAACATTTCTCCTGCAAACTTTTCCCTTTGTGCTAGCTGAACGAATGACTCTCTACATGCTCAGTTCTGAGAGAAAAGTGTGTGTGAAAGCCTCCCTTCACCTAGCTTGTTGGGAAAATAAAGTTTCTTTTCAGTTGCAAACTACACTCCTTACATATATATGGTTAGGTAAAAGTTCCAACTCGGTTTTACAGTGAAAACTGTAGAAACTTCAAACCGGCACGAGGAAACAGACTGAGAAACCAGAGTAAAAATTTCCCTGCAATCCGTTCCCCTTGTGCTAGCTAAACGAACGTCTCTCCACATGCTCAGTTCTGAGAGATGTGTGTGTGAAAGCCGTCCTTCACGTAGCTTGATGGGAACACAAAATTTCCTTTCAGTTTCAAACTCCTCTCCATAAATATACATGGAAAGTACAAGTTCCAACTCGGTTTTACAGTGAAAACAGCGGGAACTTCAAACCGGCTCTAGGAAACAGACAGAGAAACCAGAGTAAAAGTTTATCCAGCAACAGTTCCCTTTGTGCTAGATGAACTAACGTCTCTCCACATGCTCAGTTCTGAGAGATAATTTTGTGTGAAAGCCGTATATCACCTTGCTTGTTGGGAACACAAAGTTACTTTTCAGTTGCAAAATGCAATCCATACATATATATGGGGAGGTACAAGATCCAACTTTATTTTACAGTGAAAACTGCAGGAACTTCAAACCGGTACTAGGAAACAGACTTTGAAAAAAGAGTAAATGTTTCTCCTGCAACCGGTTCCCTTTGGGCTTGATGAAAGTACGTCTCTCCAAATGCTCAGTTCTGAGAGATATGTGTGTGTGTAAGCCGTACTTCCCCAAGCTTGTTGTGAACACAAAGTTTCTTTTCAGTAGCAAACTCCAATCCAAACATATACAGAGGAAAGTACAAGCTCCAACTCAGTTTTACACTGAAACCTGCAGGAACTTCAAAACCGGCACTAGGAAACCAACTGAGAAACCAGTGTAAAAGTTTCTCCTGTAACCCGTTCACTTTGTGCAAGATGAACGAACGTCTCTCCAAATGCTCATTTCTGAGAGATAATTGTGCATATAAGACGTCCTTCCCCTTGCTTTTTGGGAAAATGAAGTTTCTTTTCAGATGCAAATTAAAATCCATACATATAAATGGGGGGTACTAGCTCCAAATCCGTGTTACAGTGAATCCTGCACTAAGTTCAAACCTGCACTAGAAAACAGACTGAGAAACCAGAGTAAATATTTCTTAAGCATCCGTTCACTTTGTGCTAAATTAATGAACGTGTCTCTACAGGCTCAGTTCTGAGAGATAAGTGTGTGTGAAAGCCATCCTTCAGGTAGCTTGATGGGAAGAAAAAGATTCTTTTCAGTTGCAAACGGCACTCCGTACATATATATGTTGAGGTACAATCTCCAACTCGGTTTTAAAGTGAAAAATGTAGGAACTTCAAATCGTCACTAGGAAACAGACAGAAAAACCAGAGTAAAATTTTTCCAGCAACAGTTCCCTTTTTGCTAGATGAACGAACGTCTCTCCACATGCTCATTTCTGAGAGAAAAGTGTGTGTGAAAGCCGTATTTCAGCAATCTTGATGGGAACACAAAGTTTCTTTTCAGTTGCACACTGTATTCCATGCATATATATGGGGAGGTACTAGCTCCAACTCGGTTTAACAGTGAATAATTCAGGAAATTCACACCAGCACTAGGAAACAGACTGAGAAAACAGACTAAAAGTTTCTCCAACAACACTTTCACTTTATGCTAAATGAAAGAACGTCTCTCCACATGCTCAGTTCTGAGTGATATGTGTGTGTGAAAGCCGTCCTTCAATTATCTTGTTGGGAACACAAAGTTTCCTTTCAGTTGCAAACGCCATTCCGTATATATATATAGGGATTTTCTAGCCCGAACTAGGTTTTACAGTGAAAACTGCAGGAAATTCAAACCGGCACTAGGAAACAGACTGAGAAACCAGAGTAAACATTTCTCCTGCAACCCTTTCCCTTTGTTCTAGCTGAACAAAAGACTCTCCACATGCTCAGTTCTGAGAGATGTGTGTGTGAAAGCCGTCCTTCATGTAGCTTGATGGGAACACAAAATTTCCTTTCAGTTTCAAAATCCTCTCCATAAATATACATGGACAGTACTAGTTCCAACTCGGTTTTACAGTGAAAACAGCGGGAACTTCAAACCGTCTCTAGGATCAGACTGAGAAACCAGAGTAAAAGTTTCTCCAACAACCCTTTCCCATTGTGCTAGATGAAAGAACGTCTCTCAACATGCTCAGTTCAGAGTGATATGTGTGTGTGAAAGCCGTACTTCACCTACCTTGTTGGGAACACAAAGTTTCCTTTCAGTTGCAAACTCCATTCCTTATATATATATATAAGGATTTACTAGCCCCAAATCGGTTTTACAGTGAAAACTGCAGGAATTTCAAACTGGAACTAGGAAACAGACTGAGAAACCAGGGTAAACATTTCTCCTGCAAACTTTTCCCTTTGTGCTAGCTGAACGAATGACTCTCTACATGCTCAGTTCTGAGAGAAAAGTGTGTGTGAAAGCCTCCCTTCACCTAGCTTGTTGGGAAAATAAAGTTTCTTTTCAGTTGCAAACTACACTCCTTACATATATATGGTTAGGTAAAAGTTCCAACTCGGTTTTACAGTGAAAACTGTAGAAACTTCAAACCGGCACGAGGAAACAGAC
Source organism: Camelus ferus (assembly GCF_009834535.1). NCBI lineage: Eukaryota > Metazoa > Chordata > Mammalia > Artiodactyla > Camelidae > Camelus > Camelus ferus. Next base: position 25,099,654 of record NC_045719.1, read on the forward strand.
TGAGAAACCAGAGTAAAAATTTCCCTGCAATCCGTTCCCCTTGTGCTAGCTAAACGAACGTCTCTCCACATGCTCAGTTCTGAGAGATGTGTGTGTGAAAGCCGTCCTTCACGTAGCTTGATGGGAACACAAAATTTCCTTTCAGTTTCAAACTCCTCTCCATAAATATACATGGAAAGTACAAGTTCCAACTCGGTTTTACAGTGAAAACAGCGGGAACTTCAAACCGGCTCTAGGAAACAGACAGAGAAACCAGAGTAAAAGTTTATCCAGCAACAGTTCCCTTTGTGCTAGATGAACTAACGTCTCTCCACATGCTCAGTTCTGAGAGATAATTTTGTGTGAAAGCCGTATATCACCTTGCTTGTTGGGAACACAAAGTTACTTTTCAGTTGCAAAATGCAATCCATACATATATATGGGGAGGTACAAGATCCAACTTTATTTTACAGTGAAAACTGCAGGAACTTCAAACCGGTACTAGGAAACAGACTTTGAAAAAAGAGTAAATGTTTCTCCTGCAACCGGTTCCCTTTGGGCTTGATGAAAGTACGTCTCTCCAAATGCTCAGTTCTGAGAGATATGTGTGTGTGTAAGCCGTACTTCCCCAAGCTTGTTGTGAACACAAAGTTTCTTTTCAGTAGCAAACTCCAATCCAAACATATACAGAGGAAAGTACAAGCTCCAACTCAGTTTTACACTGAAACCTGCAGGAACTTCAAACCGGCACTAGGAAACCAACTGAGAAACCAGTGTAAAAGTTTCTCCTGTAACCCGTTCACTTTGTGCAAGATGAACGAACGTCTCTCCAAATGCTCATTTCTGAGAGATAATTGTGCATATAAGACGTCCTTCCCCTTGCTTTTTGGGAAAATGAAGTTTCTTTTCAGATGCAAATTAAAATCCATACATATAAATGGGGGGTACTAGCTCCAAATCCGTGTTACAGTGAATCCTGCACTAAGTTCAAACCTGCACTAGAAAACAGACTGAGAAACCAGAGTAAATATTTCTTAAGCATCCGTTCACTTTGTGCTAAATTAATGAACGTGTCTCTACAGGCTCAGTTCTGAGAGATAAGTGTGTGTGAAAGCCATCCTTCAGGTAGCTTGATGGGAAGAAAAAGATTCTTTTCAGTTGCAAACGGCACTCCGTACATATATATGTTGAGGTACAATCTCCAACTCGGTTTTAAAGTGAAAAATGTAGGAACTTCAAATCGTCACTAGGAAACAGACAGAAAAACCAGAGTAAAATTTTTCCAGCAACAGTTCCCTTTTTGCTAGATGAACGAACGTCTCTCCACATGCTCATTTCTGAGAGAAAAGTGTGTGTGAAAGCCGTATTTCAGCAATCTTGATGGGAACACAAAGTTTCTTTTCAGTTGCACACTGTATTCCATGCATATATATGGGGAGGTACTAGCTCCAACTCGGTTTAACAGTGAATAATTCAGGAAATTCACACCAGCACTAGGAAACAGACTGAGAAAACAGACTAAAAGTTTCTCCAACAACACTTTCACTTTATGCTAAATGAAAGAACGTCTCTCCACATGCTCAGTTCTGAGTGATATGTGTGTGTGAAAGCCGTCCTTCAATTATCTTGTTGGGAACACAAAGTTTCCTTTCAGTTGCAAACGCCATTCCGTATATATATATAGGGATTTTCTAGCCCGAACTAGGTTTTACAGTGAAAACTGCAGGAAATTCAAACCGGCACTAGGAAACAGACTGAGAAACCAGAGTAAACATTTCTCCTGCAACCCTTTCCCTTTGTTCTAGCTGAACAAAAGACTCTCCACATGCTCAGTTCTGAGAGATGTGTGTGTGAAAGCCGTCCTTCATGTAGCTTGATGGGAACACAAAATTTCCTTTCAGTTTCAAAATCCTCTCCATAAATATACATGGACAGTACTAGTTCCAACTCGGTTTTACAGTGAAAACAGCGGGAACTTCAAACCGTCTCTAGGATCAGACTGAGAAACCAGAGTAAAAGTTTCTCCAACAACCCTTTCCCATTGTGCTAGATGAAAGAACGTCTCTCAACATGCTCAGTTCAGAGTGATATGTGTGTGTGAAAGCCGTACTTCACCTACCTTGTTGGGAACACAAAGTTTCCTTTCAGTTGCAAACTCCATTCCTTATACATATATATAGTGATTTACTAGCCCCAAATCGGTTTTACAGTGAAAACTGCAGGAACTTCAAACTGGAACAAGGAAACAGACTGAGAAACCAGAGTAAACATTTTTCCTGCAAACTTTTCCCTTTGTGCTAGCTGAACGAATGACTCTCTACATGCTCAGTTCTGAGAGAAAAGTGTGTGTGAAAGCCTCCCTTCACCTAGCTTGTTGGGAAAATAAAGTTTCTTTTCAGTTGCAAACTACACTCCTTACATATATATGGGGAGGTAATAGTTCCAACTAGGTTTTACAGTGAAACCTGTAGGAACTTCAAACCTTCACTAGGAAACAGACTGAGAAACCAGAGTAAAAATTTCCCTGCAAACCGTTCCCTTTATGCTAGCTGAACGAAAGGCTCTCCACATGCTAATTTCTGAGAGAAAAGTGTGTGTGAAGGCCTCCCTTCACATAGCTTGTTGGGAAAACAAAGTTTCTTTTCAGTTGTTAACTACACTCCTTACATATATAAGAGGAGGTACTAGCTCCAACTCGTTTTTACAGTGAAAACTGCAGGAATTTCAAACCGGCACTAGGAAACAGACTGAGAAACCAGAGTAAAAGTTTCCCTGCAACCCGTTATTTTTGTGCTTGCTAAACGAACGTCTCTCCACATGCTCAGTTCTGAGAGATGTGTGTGTGAAAGCCGTCCTTCATGTAGCTTGATGGGAACACAAAATTTCCTTTCAGTCTCAAACTCCTCTCCATAAATATACATGGAGAGTACTAGTTAAACTCCGTTTTACAGTGAAAACTGCGGGAACTTCAAAACGACTCTAGGAAACAGACTGAGAAACCAGAGTAATAGTTTTGCCAGCAACAGATCCTTTTGTGATAGATGAACTAACTTCTCTCCACATGCTCAGTTCTGAGAGATAATTGTGTGTGAAAGCCGTACATCACCTAGCTTGTTGGGAACACATAGTTTCTTTTGAGATGCAAACTGCACTCCATACATATATATGGGTAGGTACAAGAACCAACTTTGTTTTACAGTGAAAACTGCATTAATTTCAAACCGGCACTAGGAAACAGACTTTGAAACAAGAGTAAATGTTTCACCTGCAACCCGTTCCCTTTGGGCTAGATGAACGAAAGTCTCTCCAAATGCTCAGTTCTGAGGGATATATGAGTGTGTAAGCCGTACTTCCCTAAGCTTGTTGGGAACACAAAATTTCTTTTCAGTTGCAAACTCCAATCCATACATATACAAAGGAAAGTACTAGCTCCAACTCGGTTTTACACTGAAACCTGCAGGAACTTCAATTCGGCCCTAGGAAACAAATTGAGAAACCAGAGTAAAAGTTTCTCCTGTAACCCATTCCCTATGTGCAAGATGAACGAACGTCTCTCCACATGCTCATTTCTGAGAGATATTTGTGTGTGTAAGCTGTCCTTCACATTGCTTGTTGGGAACACGAAGTAACTATTCAGATGCAAATTACAATCCATACATATATATGGGGAATTACTAGATCCAAATCCGTTTTACAGTGAATACTGCAAGAAGTTCAAACCGGCACTAGGAAACAGACTGTGAAACCAGAGTAAATGTTTCTTCAGCATCCGTTCACTTTGTGCTAGATTAATGAACCTCTCTCTACAGGCTCAGTTCTGAGAGATAAGTGTGTGTGAAAGCCGTCATTCAGCTAGCTTGATGGAAGAAAAAGATTTTTTCAGTTGCAAACGGCACTCCATACATATATATATTGAGGTACTAGCTCCAACTCGGTTTTACAGTGAAAAATTCAGGAACTTCAAACCGACACTAGGAAACAGACTGAAAAACCAGAGTAAAATTTCTCCAGCAAACGTTCCCTATTTGCTAGATGAACGAACGTCTCTCCACATGCTCATTTCTGAGAGATAAGAGAGTTTGAAAGCCGTATTTTAGGGAGTTTGATGGGAACATAAAGTTTCTTTTCAGTTGCAATACAGCATTCCATACATATATATGGGGAGGTACAAGCTCCAACTCGGTTTTACAGTGAAAACTGCAGAAACTTCAAACTGGAGCAAGGAATCAGACTGAGAAACCAGAGAACAAGTTTCTCCTGCAACCTGTTCCCTTTCTGCTAGATGACTGAACGTCTGTCCACATGCTCAGTCCTGAGAAATTAGTGTGTGTGAAAGCCGTTCTTTACCTAGCTTGTTGGGAACACAAAGTTTATTTCAGTTGCAAACTCCACTCCATACATATATATGGGGAGGCCCTAGCTCCAACTCTGTTTTACAGTGAAAACTGCAGGAATTTCAAACCGGCACTAGGAAAGAGACTTTCAAACAGAGTAAATGTTTTTTCTGCAACCAGTTCCCTTTGGGCCAGATGAAGGATCGTCTCTCCAAATGCTCAGTTCTGAGAAATAAGTGTGTGTGTTAGCCGTACTTCAACAAGCTTGTTGGGAACACAAAGTCTTTTTGAGTTGCAAACTCCAATCCATACATAAATAAAGGGAGGTACTAGCTGCAACTCGGTTTTACAGTGAAATCTGCAGGAAATTTAAACTGGCACTAGAAAACAGACTGAGAAACCAGAGTAAATGTTTTTCCAACAACCCGTTCCATTTGTGCTAGATGAAAGAACGTCTCTCCACATGATCATTTCTGAGAGATAATTGTGTGTGAAAGCCGCACTTCACCTAGGTTGATTGGAAAACAAAGATTCCTTTCAGTTGCCAAATACAATGCATACATATATATGGGGAGGTACTAGCTCCAACAGGGTTTAAAAGTGAAATCTTCAGGAAATTCACACCAGCACTAGGAAACAGACTGAGAAACCAGAGTAAAAGTTTCTCCAACAACCCTTTCCATTTGTGCTAGATGAAAGAACGTCTCTCCACATGCTCAGTTCTGAGAGATATGAGTGTGTGAAAGCCGTCCTTCACCTATCTTGTTGGGAACACAAAGTTTCCTTTAAGTTGTAAACCCAATTCCTTATATATATATAGGGATTTACTAGCCCGAACTCGGGTTTACAGTGAAAAATGCATGAACGTCTAACCGGCACTAGGAAACTGTCTGAGAAACCAGAGTAAACATTTCTCCTGCAAACTTTTCCATTTGTGCTAGCTGAACGAAAGACTGTCCACATGCTCAGTTCTGAGAGATAAGTGTGTGTGAAAGCCTCCCTTCACCTAGCTTGTTGGGAAAACAAAGTTTCTTTTCAGTTGCAAAATACACCCCTTAAATATATATGGTGAGGTATTAGCTCCAAACAGGTTTTACAGTGAAACTGCAGGAACTTCAACCCGGCACTAGAAAACAGACTGAGAAACCAGAGTAAAAGTTTCCCTGCAATCCGTTCCTTATGTGCTAGCTAAACAAACGTCTCTACACATGCTCAGTTCTGAGAGATGTGTGTGTGAAAGCCGTCCTTCACGTAGCTTGATGGGAACACAAAATTTCCTTTCAGTTTCAAATTCCTCTCCATAAATATACATGGACAGTACTAGTTAAAATTGGTTTTACAGTGAAAACTGCGGGAACTTCAAACTGTCTCTAGGAAACAGACTGAGAAACAAGAATAAAAGTTTCTCCATCAACAGATCCCTTTGTGCTAGATGAACTAACGTCTCTCCACATGCTCAGTTCTGAGAGATAATTTTGTGTGAAAGCCTTACATCAACTAGCTTGTTGGGAACACCAAGTTTCTTTTCACTTGCAAACTGCAATCCATACATATATATGGGGAGGTACAAGATCCAAATTTATTTTACAGTGAAAACAGCAGGAAATTCAAACCGGCACTAGGAAACAGACTGAAAATCCAGAGTAAAATTTCCCCAGCAACCGTTCCATTTTTGCTAGATGAACGAAGGTCTCTCCACATGCTCATTTCTGAGAGATAAGTGTTTGTGAAAGCCGCTCTTCAAATAAGTTGATGGGAACACAAATATTCCTTAGAGTTGCAAACTACACTGCATACATATATATGGGGAGGTACTAGCTCTAACTCGGTTTAACAGTGAAAACTGCAGGAAATTCACACCAGCACTAGGAAAAAGACTGAGAAACCAGAGTAAATGTTCCCTGCAAAACATTCCCTTTGTGCTAGCTAAACGAACGTCTCTCCACATGCTCAGTTCTGAGAGATAAGTGAGTGTGAAAGCTGTCTTTCACGTTGCTTGATGGGAACACAAAGTTTCCTTTCAGTTTCAAACTCCTCTCCATTAATATACTTGGACTGTACTAGATCCAACTCGGTTTTACAGTGAAAAATGCGGGAACTTCAAACCGGCTCTAGGAAACAGACTGAGAAACCAGAGTAAAAGTTTCTCCAGCAACAGTTCCCTTTGTGCTAGATGAACTAACGTCTCTCCACATGCTCAGTTCTGAGAGATATGAGTGTGTGAAAGCCGTCCTTCACCTATCTTGTTGGGAAGAAAAGTTTCCTTTCAGCTGCAAACTCTATTCCTTACATATATATAGGGATTTACTAGCCCCAACTCGGTTTTACAGTGAAAAATGCAGGAACTACCATCCGGCACTAGGAAAAAGACTGAGAAACCAGAGTAAACGTTTCTCCTGCAACCCGTTCCCTTTGTGCTAGCTGAAAGAAAGTCTCTCCACACACTCAGTTCTGAGAGAAAAGTGTGTGTGAAAGCCTCCCTTCAATTAGCTTGTTGGGAAAAAAAGTTTCTTTTCAGTTGCATACTACACTCCATACATATATATGGGAAGGTACTAGCTCCAACTCAGTTTTATAGTGAAAACTGCAGGAACTTAAACCCGGCACTAGGAAACAGACTGAAAAACCAGAGTAAAATTTTTCCAGCAACCGTTCCCTTTTTGCTAGATGAACGAACGTCTCTCCACATGCTCATTTCTGAGAGATAAGGGTTTGTGAAAGCCATATTTCAGCTAACTTGATGGGAAAACAAAGTTTCTTTTCAGTTGCACACTGCATTCCATTAATATATATGGGGAGGTACAAGCTCCAACTCGGTTTTACAGTGAAAACTGCAGAAACTTCAAACCGGATCAAGGAATCAGACTGAGAAACCAGAGAACTAGTTTCTCCTTCAACTTGTTCCCTTTTTGCTAGATGAATGAACGTCTCTCCACATGCTCAGTTCTGAGAAATATGTGTGTGAAAGCCATTCCTTACCTAGTTTGTTGGGAACACAATGTTTATTTCAGTTGCAAACTCCACTCCAAACATATATATGGGGAGTTCCTAGCTCCAAATCGGTTTTAGAGTGAAAACTGCAGGAAGTTCAAACCGGCACTAGGAAAGAGACTTTCAAAGCAGAGTAAATGTTTCTCCTGCAAACCCGTTCCCATTGAGCCAGATGAAGGATCGTCTCTCCAAATGCTCATTTCTGAGAGATAAGTGTGTGTGTAAGCGGAACTTCACCAAGCTTGTTGGTAACACAAAGTTTCTGTTGAGTTGCAAACTCCAATCCATACATAAATAAAGGGAGGTACTAGCTCCAACTCGGTTTTACAATTAAAACAGCAGGAAATTTATACCGGCACTGGAAAACAGAGTGAGAAACCAGAGTAAATGTTTTTCCACAAACCCGTTCCATTTGTGCTAGATGAAAGAAAGTCTCTCCATATGATAATTTCTGAGAGATAAGTGTGTGTGAAAGCCTCTCTTCAACTAGGTTGATGGGAACACAAAGATTACTTTCAGTTGCCAACTACACTGCATACATATATATGGGGAGGTACTAGCTAAAACACGGTTTAACAGTGAAAACTTCAGGAAATTCACACCAGCACTAGGAAACAGACTAAGAAAGCTGAATAAAAGTTTCTCCTCTACCAGTTCCCTTTGTGCTAGATGAAAGAACGTCTCTCCACATACTAAATTCTGAGAGATATGTGTGTGTGAAAGCCGTCCTTCACCTATCTTGTTGGGAACACAAAGTTTCCTTTCAGTTGCAAGCTCCATTCCTTATATATATATAGGGATATACTAGCCCAAACTCGGTTTTACAGTGAAAACTGCAGGAACTTCAAACCGGCACTAGGAAACAGACTGAGAATCCAGATTAAACATTTCTCCTGCAACCCTTTCCCTTTGTGCTAGCTGAACGAAAGAATCTCCACATGCTCAGTTCTGAGAGATGTGTGTGTGAAAGCCGTCCTTCACGTATCTTGATGAGAACACAAAAATACCTTTCAGTTTCAAACTCCTCTCCATAAATATACATGGACAGTACTAGTTCCAAATCGGTTTTACAGTGAAAACAGCGGGAACTTCAAACCGGCTCTAGGAAACAGACAGAGAAACCAGAGTAAAAGTTTCTCCAACAAACCGTTACTTTTGTGCTAGATGAAAGAACGTCTCCAAACATGCTCAGTTCTGAGAAATATTTGTGTGTGAAAGCCGTCCTTCACATATCTTGTTGGGAACACAAAGTTTCCTTTCAGTTGCAAACACCATTCCTTATATATATATAGGGATTTACTAGCCTCAACTCGGTTTTAAAGGGAAAACTGCAGGAACTTCAAACTGGAACTAGGAAACAGCCTGAGAAAACAGGGTAAACTTTTCTCCTGCAAATCTTTACCTTTGTGCTAGCTGAACGAAAGACTCTCCACATGCTCAGTTCTGAGAGAAAATTGTGTGTGAAAGCCTACCTTCACCTAGCTTGTTTGGAAAACAAAGTTTCTTTTCAGTTTCAAACAACACTCCTTACATATATATGGGGAGGTACTAGCTCCATCTCGGTTTTACAGTGAAAACTGCAGGAACTGAAAACTGGCACTAGGAAACAGACTGAGAAACCAGATTAAAAATTTCCCTGCAATCCGTTCCCATTGTGCTAGCTAAACGAACGTCTCTCCACATGCTCAGTTCTGAGAGATGTGTGTGTGGAAGCCGTCCTTCACGTAGCTTGATGGTAACACAAAATTTCCTTTCCGTTTCAAACTCCTCTCCATAAATATACATGGAAAGTACAAGTTCCAACTCGGTTTTACAGTGAAAACTGTGGGAACTTCAAACCGGCTCTAGGAAACAGACTGAGAAACCAGAGTAAAAGTTTATCCAGCAAGAGTTCCCTTTGTGCTAGATGAACTAACGTCTCTCCACATGCTCAGTTGTGAGAGATAATTGTGTGTGAAAGCCGTATATCACCTTGCTTGTTGGGAACACAAAGTTACTTTTCAGTTGCCAAATGCACTCCATACATTTATATGGGGAGGTACAAGATCCCACTTTATATTACAGTGAAAACTGCAGGAACTTCAAACCGGCACTAGGTAACAGACTTTGAAAAAAGAGTAAATGTTTCTCCTGCAACCGGTTCCCTTTGGGCTTGATGAAAGTACGTCTCTCCAAATGCTCAGTTCTGAGAAATATGTGTGTGTGTAAGCCGTACTTCCCCAAGCTTGTTGTGAACACAAAGTTTCTTTTCAGTTGCAAACTCCAATCCATACATATACAGAGGAATGTACAAGCTGCAACTCAGTTTTACACTGAAACCTGCAGGAACTTCAAACCGTCACTAGGAAACCGACTGAGAAACCAGTGTAAAAGTTTCTCCTGTAACCCGTTCCCTTTGTGCAAGATGAACGAACGTCTCTCCACATGCTCATTTCTGAGAGATAATTGTGCATATAAGACGTCCTTCACCTTGCTTGTTGGGAACATGAAGTTTCTTTTCAGATGCAAATTAAAATCCATACATATAATTGGGGAGGTACTAGCTCCAAATCCGTGTTACAGTGAATACTGCACTAAGTTCAAACCGGCACTAGGAAACAGACTGAGAAACCAGAGTAAATATTTCTTCAGCATCCGTTCACTTTGTGCTAGATTAATGAACGTGTCTCTACAGGCTCAGTTCTGAGAGATAAGTGTGTGCGAAAGCCGTCCTTCAGCTAGCTTGATGGGAAGAAAAAGATTCTTTTCAGTTGCAAACGGCACTCCGTATATATATATGTTGAGGTACTATCTCCAAATCGGTTTTAAAGTGAAAAATGCAGGAACTTCAAATCATCATTAGGAAACAGACAGAAAAACCAGAGTAAAATTTTTCCAGCAACAGTTCCCTTTTTGCTAGATGAACGAACGTCTCTCCACATGCTCATTTCTGAGAGAAAAGTGTGTGTGAAAGCCGTATTTCAGCAATCTTGATGGGAACACAAAGTTTCTTTTCAGTTGCACACTGTATTCCATGCATATATATGGGGAGGTACTAGCTCCAACTCGGTTTAACAGTGAATATTTCAGGAAATTCACACCAGCACTAGGAAACAGACTGAGAAAACAGACTAAAAGTTTCTCCAACAACACTTTCACTTTGTGCTAAATGAAAGAACGTCTCTCCACATGCTCAGTTCTGAGTGATATGTGTGTGTGAAAGCCGTCCTTCAATTATCTTGTTGGGAACACAAAGGTTCCTTTCAGTTGCAAACTCCATTTCTTATATATATATAGGGATTTTCTAGCCCGAACTCGGTTTTAAAGGGAAAACTGCAGGAAATTCAAACCGGCACTAGGAAACAGACTGAGAAACCAGAGTAAACATTTCTCCTGCAACCCGTTCCATTTGTGCTAGATGAAAGAAAGTCTCTCCACATGATAATTTCTGAGAGATAAGTGTGTGTGAAAGCCTCACTTCACCTAGGTTGCTGGGAACACAAATATTCCTTTCAGTTGCCAACTACACTGCATACATATATATGGGGAGGTACTAGCTAAAACACGGTTTAACAGTGAAAACTTCAGGAAATTCACACCAGCACTAGGAAACAGACTGAGAAAGCTGAATAAAATTTTCTCCTCAACCAGTTCCCTTTGTGCTAGATGAAAGAACGTCTCTCCACATACTAAATTCTGAGAGATATGTGTGTGTGAAAGCCGTCCTTCAACTATCTTGTTGGGAACACAAAGTTTCCTTTCAGTTGCAAACTGCATTCCTTATATATATATAGGGATTTACCTGCCCGAACTAGGTGTTACAGTGAAAACTGCGGGAACTTCAAACCGGCTCTAGGAAACAGACTGAGAAACCAGAGTAAAAGTTTATCCAGCAACAGTTCCCTTTGTGCTAGATGAACTAACGTCTCTCCACATGCTCAGTTCTGAGAGATAATTGTGTGTGAAAGCCGTATATCACCTTGCTTGTTGGGAAAACAAAGTTTCTTTTCAGTTTCAAACTACACTCCTTACATATATATGGGGAAGTACTAGCTCCATCTCGGTTTTACAGTGAAAACTGCAGGAACTTCAAACTGGCAATAGGAAACAGACTTTGAAAAAAGAGTAAATGTTTCTCCTGCAACCGGTTCCCTTTGGGCTTGATGAAAGTACGTATCTCCAAATGCTCAGTTCTGAGAGATATGTGTGTGTGTAAGCCGTACTTCCCCAAGCTTGTTGTGAACACAAAGTTTCTTTTCAGTTGCAAACTCCTATCCATAAATATACAAAGGAATGTACTAGCTCCAACTCGGTTTTACACTGAAACCTGCAGGAACTTCAATCCGGCAATAGGAAACAGACTGAGAATACACAGAAATAGTTTCTCCTGCAACCCGTTGCCTTTATGCTAGAAGAATAAATGTCTCTCCACATGCTCAGTTCTGAGAGATAAGTGTGTGTGAAAGCCGTTCTTCACCTAGCTTGTTGGGAACACAAAGTTTTATTTCAGTTGCCAACTCCTATCCATATATATATATGGGTTGGTGCTAGCTCCTTCTCTGTTTTAAAGGAAAACTGCAGGAACTTCACACCGGCTCTAGGAAACAGACTGAGAAACCAGAGTTAAAATTCCACCTGCAATCCTTTCCATTTGTGCTAGATGAACGAACGTCTCTCCACATGCTCAGTTCTGAGAGATAAGTGTTTTTGGAAGCCGTCCTTCACCTAGCTTGTTGGGAACAGAAAGTTTCTTTTCATTTGCAAACTGCACTCCTTACATATATATGGGAGGTACATGCTCCAAATTTGTTTTACAGTGAAAACCCCAGGAACTTCTAACCGGCACTAGGAAACAGACTTAGAATCTAGAGTAAATGTTTCTCCTGCAACCCGTTCCTTTTGGGCTAGATGAACGAATGTCTCTCCACATGCTCAGTTTTGAGATATAATTTTGTATGAAAGCTGTCCTTCACCTAGCTTGATGGGAACACAAAGTTTCAATTTATTTGCAAACCCCACTCCATACATTTTCATGGGCAGTACTAGTTCCAACTCGGTTTTAATGTGAAAACTGCAGGAAATTCAAACCGGCACTAGGAAACAGACTGAAATCCAGAGTAAAATTTCTCCAGCAACAGTTCCCTTTTTGCTAGATGAACAAACGTCTCTCCACATGCTAATTTCTGAGAGATAAGTGTGTGTGAAAGCCGCCCTTCAAATAGGTTGATGGGAACACAAAGATTCCTTTCAGTTGCAAACTACACTGCATACATATATATGGGGAGGTACTAGCTCTAACTTGGTTTAACAGTGAAAACTGCAGGAAATTCACACCAGCACTAGGAATCAGACAGAGAAACCAGAGTAAAAGTTTCCCTGCAAACCATTCCCTTTGTGCTAGCTAAACGAACGTCTCTCCACATACTCAGTTCTGAGAGATAAGTGAGTGTGAAAGCTGTCCTTCACGTTGCTTGATGGGAACACAAAATTTCCTTTCAGTTTCAAACTCCTCTCCATAAATATACATGGACTGTAGTAGTTCCAACTCGTTTTTTCAGTGAAAAGTGCGGGAACTTCAAACCGGCTCTAGGAAACAGACTGAGAAAACAGAGTAAAAGTTTCTCCAGGAACATTTCCCTTTGTGCTAGCTGAAAGAAAGTCTCTCCACACACTCAGTTCTGAGAGAAAGTGTGTGTGAAAGCCTCCCTTCTCCTAGCTTGTTGGGAAAAAAAAGTTTCTTTTCAGTTGCAAACTACACTCCATACGTATATATGGGGAAGTAGAAGCTCCAACTCGGTTTTATAGTGAAAACAGCAGGAACTTAAAACCGTCACTAGGAAACAGACTGAAAAACCAGAGTAAAATTTATCCAGCAACCGTTCCCTTTTTGCTAGATGAACGAACGTCTCTCCACATGCTCATTTGTGAGAGATAAGAGTGTGTGAAATCCATATTTCAGCTATCTTGATGGGAAAACAAAGTTTCTTTTCAGTTGCACACTGCATTCCATAAATATATGTGGGGAGGTAGAAGCTCCAACTCGGTTTTACAGTGCAAACTGCAGAAACTTCAAACCAGATCAAGGAACCATACTGAGAAACCAGAGAACTAGTTTCTCCTGCAACCTGTTCCCTTTGTGCTAGATGAATGAACGTCTCTCCACATGCTCAGTTCTGAGAAATAAATGTCTGTGAAAGACGTTCTTTACCTAGCTTGTTGGGAACACAAATTTTCCTTTAAGTTGTAAACCCAATTCCTTATATATATATAGGGATTTACTAGCCCGAACTCGGGTTTACAGTGAAAAATTCATGAACGTCTAACCGGCACTAGGAAACTGTCTGAGAATCCAGAGTAAACATTTCTCCTGCAAACTTTTCCATTTGTGCTAGCTGAACGAAAGACTGTCCACATGCTCAGTTCTGAGAGATAATTGTGTGTGAAAGCCTCCCTTCACCTAGCTTGTTGGGAAAACAAAGTTTCTTTTCAGTTGCAAAATACACCCCTTAAATATATATGGTGAGGTATTAGCTCCAAACCGGTTTTACAGTGAAACTGCAGGAACTTCAACCCGGCACTAGAAAACAGACTGAGAAACCAGAGTAAAAGTTTCCCTGCAATCCGTTCCTTATGTGCTAGCTAAACAAACGTCTCTCCACATGCTCAGTTCTGAGAGATGTGTGTGTGAAAGCCGTCCTTCACGTAGCTTGATGGGAACACAAAATTTCCTTTCAGTTTCAAACTCCTCTCCATAAATATACATGGACAGTACTAGTTAAAATTGGTTTTACAGTGAAAACTGCGGGAACTTCAAACCGTCTCTAGGAAACAGACTGAGAAACAAGAATAAAAGTTTCTCCATCAACAGATAACTTTGTGCTAGATGAACTAACGTCTCTCCACATGCTCAGTTCTGAGAGATAATTTTGTGTGAAAGCCTTACATCAACTAGCTTGTTGGGAACACCAAGTTTCTTTTCACTTGCAAACTGCAATCCATACATATATATGGGGAGGTACAAGATCCAAATTTATTTTACAGTGAAAACAGCAGGAAATTCAAACCGGCACTAGGAAACAGACTGAAAATCCAGAGTAAAATTTCTCCAGCAACCTTTCCATTTTTGCTAGATGAACGAAGGTCTCTCCACATGCTCATTTCTGAGAGATAAGTGTTTGTGAAAGCCGCTCTTCAAATAGGTTGATGGGAACACAAATATTCCTTAGAGTTGCAAACTACACTGCATACATATATATGGGGAGGTACTAGCTCTAACTCGGTTTAACAGTGAAAACTGCAGGAAATTCACACCAGCACTAGGAAAAAGACTGAGAAACCAGAGTAAATGTTCCCTGCAAAACATTTCCTTTGTGCTAGCTAAACGAAAGTATCTCCACATGCTCAGTTCTGAGAGATAAGTGAGTGTGAAAGCTGTCTTTCACGTTGCTTGATGGGAACACAAAGTTTCCTTTCAGTTTCAAACTCTTCTCCATTAATATACATGGACTGTACTAGATCCAACTCGGTTTTACAGTGAAAAATGCGGGAACTTCAAACCGGCTCTAGGAAACAGACTGAGAAACCAGAGTAAAAGTTTCTCCAGCAACAGTTCCCTTTGTGCTAGATGAACTAACGTCTCTCCACATGCTCAGTTCTGAGAGATATGAGTGTGTGAAAGCCGCCCTTCACCTATCTTGTTGGGAAGAAATGTTTCCTTTCAGCTGCAAACTCTATTCCTTACATATATATAGGGATTTACTAGCCCCAACTCGGTTTTACAGTGAAAAATGCAGGAACTATCATCCGGCACTAGGAAAAAGACTGAGAAACCAGAGTAAAACGTTTCTCCTGCAACCCGTTCCCTTTGTGCTAGCTGAAAGAAAGTCTCTCCACACACTCAGTTCTGAGAGAAAAGTGTGTGTGAAAGCCTCCCTTCAATTAGCTTGTTGGGAAAAAAAGTTTCTTTTCAGTTGCATACTACACTCCATACATATATATGGGGAGGTACTAGCTCCAACTCAGTTTTATAGTGAAAACTGCAGGAACTTAAACCCGGCACTAGGAAACAGACTGAAAAACCAGAGTAAAATTTTTCCAGCAACCGTTCCCTTTTTGCTAGATGAACGAACGTCTCTCCACATGCTCATTTCTGAGAGATAAGGGTTTGTGAAAGCCATATTTCAGCTAACTTGATGGGAAAACAAAGTTTCTTTTCAGTTGCACACTGCATTCCATTAATATATATGGGGAGGTACAAGCTCCAACTCGGTTTTACAGTGAAAACTGCAGAAACTTCAAACCGGATCAAGGAATCAGACTGAGAAACCAGAGAACTAGTTTCTCCTTCAACCTGTTCCCTTTTTGCTAGATGAATGAACGTCTCTCCACATGCTCAGTTCTGAGAAATATGTGTGTGAAAGCCATTCCTTACCTAGTTTGTTGGGAACACAATGTTTATTTCAGTTGCAAACTCCACTCCAAACATATATATGGGGAGTTCCTAGCTCTAAATCGGTTTTAGAGTGAAAACTGCAGGAAGTTCAAACCGGCACTAGGAAAGAGACTTTCAAAGCAGAGTAAATGTTTCTCCTGCAACCCGTTCCCATTGAGCCAGATGAAGGATCGTCTCTCCAAATGCTCATTTCTGAGAGATAAGTGTGTGTGTAAGCGGAACTTCACCAAGCTTGTTGGTAACACAAAGTTTCTGTTGAGTTGCAAACTCCAATCCATACATAAATAAAGGGAGGTACTAGCTCCAACTCGGTTTTACAATTAAAACAGCAGGAAATTTATACCGGCACTGGAAAACAGAGTGAGAAACCAGAGTAAATGTTTTTTCCACAAACCCGTTCCATTTGTGCTAGATGAAAGAAAGTCTCTCCATATGATAATTTCTGAGAGATAAGTGTGTGTGAAAGCCTCTCTTCAACTAGGTTGATGGGAACACAAAGATTCCTTTCAGTTGCCAACTACACTGCATACATATATATGGGGAGGTACTAGCTAAAACACGGTTTAACAGTGAAAACTTCAGGAAATTCACACCAGCACTAGGAAACAGACTAAGAAAGCTGAATAAAAGTTTCTCCTCTACCAGTTCCCTTTGTGCTAGATGAAAGAACGTCTCTCCACATACTAAATTCTGAGAGATATGTGTGTGTGAAAGCCGTCCTTTCACCTATCTTGTTGGGAACACAAAGTTTCCTTTCAGTTGCAGCTCCATTCCTTATATATATATAGGGATATACTAGCCCAAACTCGGTTTTACAGTGAAAACTGCAGGAACTTCAAACCGGCACTAGGAAACAGACTGAGAATCCAGATTAAACATTTCTCCTGCAACCCTTTCCCTTTGTGCTAGCTGAACGAAAGAATCTCCACATGCTCAGTTCTGAGAGATGTGTGTGTGAAAGCCGTCCTTCACGTATCTTGATGGGAACACAAAAATTCCTTTCAGTTTCAAACTCCTCTCCATAAATATACATGGACAGTACTAGTTCCAAATCGGTTTTACAGTGAAAACAGCGGGAACTTCAAACCGGCTCTAGGAAACAGACAGAGAAACCAGAGTAAAAGTTTCTCCAACAAACCGTTACTTTTGTGCTAGATGAAAGAACGTCTCCAAACATGCTCAGTTCTGAGAAATATTTGTGTGTGAAAGCCGTCCTTCACATATCTTGTTGGGAACACAAAGTTTCCTTTCAGTTGCAAACCCCATTCCTTATATATATTTAGGGATTTACTAGCCTCAACTCGGTATTACAGTGAAAAATGCAGGAACTTCAAACTGGAACTAGGAAACAGCCTGAGAAAACAGGGTAAACTTTTCTCCTGCAAATCTTTACCTTTGTGCTAGCTGAACGAAAGAGTCTCCACATGCTCAGTTCTGAGAGAAAATTGTGTGTGAAAGCCTACCTTCACCTAGCTTGTTTGGAAAACAAAGTTTCTTTTCAGTTTCAAACAACACTCCTTACATATATATGGGGAGGTACTAGCTCCATCTCAGTTTTGCAGTGAAAACTGCAGGAACTGAAAACTGGCACTAGGAAACAGACTGAGAAACCAGATTAAAAACTTCCCTGCAATCCGTTCCGATTGTGCTAGCTAAACGAACGTCTCTCCACATGCTCAGTTCTGAGAGATGTGTGTGTGGAAGCCGTCCTTCACGTAGCTTGATGGTAACACAAAATTTCCTTTCCGTTTCAAACTCCTCTCCATAAATATACATGGAAAGTACAAGTTCCAACTCGGTTTTACAGTGAAAACTGTGGGAACTTCAAACCGGCTCTAGGAAACAGACTGAGAAACCAGAGTAAAAGTTTATCCAGCAAGAGTTCCCTTTGTGCTAGATGAACTAACCTCTCTCCACATGCTCAGTTGTGAGAGATAATTGTGTGTGAAAGCCATATATCACCTTGCTTGTTGGGAACACAAAGTTACTTTTCAGTTGCAAAATGCACTCCATACATTTATATGGGGAGGTACAAGATCCCACTTTATATTACAGTGAAAACTGCAGGAACTTCAAACCGGCACTAGGTAACAGACTTTGAAAAAAGAGTAAATGTTTCTCCTGCAACCGGTTCCCTTTGGGCTTGATGAAAGTACATCTCTCCAAATGCTCAGTTCTGAGAGATATGTGTGTGTGTAAGCCGTACTTCCCCAAGCTTGTTGTGAACACAAAGTTTCTTTTCAGTTGCAAACTCCAATCCATACATATACAGAGGAATGTACAAGCTCCAACTCAGTTTTACACTGAAACCTGCAGGAACTTCAAACCGGCACTAGGAAACCGACTGAGAAACCAGTGTAAAAGTTTCTCCTGTAACCCGTTCCCCTTTGTGCAAGATGAACGAACGTCTCTCCACATGCTCATTTCTGAGAGATAATTGTGCATATAAGACGTCCTTCACCTTGCTTGTTGGGAACATGAAGTTTCTTTTCAGATGCAAATTAAAATCCATACATATAATTGGGGAGGTACTAGCTCGAAATCCGTGTTACAATGAATACTGCACTAAGTTCAAACCGGCACTAGAAAACAGACTGAGAAACCAGAGTAAATATTTCTTCAGCATCCGTTCATTTTGTGCTAGATTAATGAACGTGTCTCTACAGGCTCAGTTCTGAGAGATGAGTGTGTGTGAAAGCCGTCCTTCAGCTAGCTTGATGGGAAGAAAAAGATTCTTTTCAGTTGCAAACGGCACTCCGTATATATATATGTTGAGGTACTATCTCCAACTCGGTTTTAAAGTGAAAAATGCAGGAACTTCAAATCATCATTAGGAAACAGACAGAAAAACCAGAGTAAAATTTTTCCAGCAACAGTTCCCTTTTTGCTAGATGAACGAACGTCTCTCCACATGCTCATTTCTGAGAGAAAAGTGTGTGTGAAAGCCGTATTTCAGCAATCTTGATGGGAACACAAAGTTTCTTTTCAGTTGCACACTGTATTCCATGCATATATATGGGGAGGTACTAGCTCCAACTCGGTTTAACAGTGAATAATTCAGGAAATTCACACCAGCACTAGGAAACAGACTGAGAAAACAGACTAAAAGTTTCTCCAACAACACTTTCACTTTGTGCTAAATGAAAGAACGTCTCTCCACATGCTCAGTTCTGAGTGATATGTGTGTGTGAAAGCCGTCCTTCAATTATCTTGTTGGGAACACAAAGGTTCCTTTCAGTTGCAAACTCCATTTCTTATATATATATAGGGATTTTCTAGCCCGAACTCGGTTTTACAGGGAAAACTGCAGGAAATTCAAACCGGCACTAGGAAACAGACTGAGAAACCAGAGTAAACATTTCTCCTGCAACCCGTTCCATTTGTGCTAGATGAAAGAAAGTCTCTCCACATGATAATTTCTGAGAGATATGTGTGTGTGAAAGCCGTCCTTCACCTATCTTGTTGAGAACACAAAGTTTCCTTTCAGTTGCAAACTGCATTCCTTATATATATATAGGGATTTACCTGCCCGAACTAGGTGTTACAGTGAAAATTGCAGGAACTTCAAACCGGCACTAGGAAACAGACTTAGAATCCAGATTAAACATTTCTCCTGCAAATCTTTACCTTTGGGCTAGCTGAACGAAAGACTCTCCACATGCTCAGGTCTGAGAGAAAATTGTGTGTGAAAGCCTACCTTCACCTAGCTTGTTGGGAAAACAAAGTTTCTTTTCAGTTTCAAACTACACTCCTTACATATATATGGGGAAGTACTAGCTCCATCTCGGTTTTACAGTGAAAACTGCAGGAACTTCAAACCGGCACTAGGAAACAGACTTTGAAACCAGAGTAAATGTTTCTCCTGCAAACCGTTCCTTTGGGCTAGATGAAAGAACGTCTCTCCAAATACTCATTTCTGAGATATATGTGTGTTAGTAAGCCGTACTTCCACAAGCTAGTTAGGAACACAAAGATTCTTTTCAGTTGCAAACTCCTATCCATAAATGTACAAAGGAATGTACTAGCTCCAACTCGGTTTTACACTGAAACCTGCAGGAACTTCAATCCGGCAATAGGAAACAGACTGAGAATACACAGAAATAGTTTCTCCTGCAACCCGTTGCCTTTATGCTAGAAGAATAAATGTCTCTCCACATGCTCAGTTCTGAGAGATAAGTGTGTGTGAAAGCCGTTCTTCACCTAGCTTGTTGGGAACACAAAGTTTTATTTCAGTTGCCAACTCCTATCCATATATATATATGGGTTGGTGCTAGCTCCTTCTCTGTTTTAAAGGAAAACTGCAGGAATTTCACACCGGCTCTAGGAAACAGACTGAGAAACCAGAGTTAAAATTCCACCTGCAATCCTTTCCATTTGTGCTAGATGAACGAACGTCTCTCCACATGCTCAGTTCTGAGAGATAAGTGTTTTTGGAAGCCGTCCTTCACCTAGCTTGTTGGGAACAGAAAGTTTCTTTTCATTTGCAAACTGCACTCCTTACATATATATGGGAGGTACATGCTCCAAATTTGTTTTACAGTGAAAACCCCAGGAACTTCTAACCGGCACTAGGAAACAGACTTAGAATCTAGAGTAAATGTTTCTCCTGCAACCCGTTCCTTTGGGCTAGATGAACGAATGTCTCTCCACATGCTCAGTTTTGAGATATAATTTTGTGTGAAAGCTGTCCTTCACCTAGCTTGATGGGAACACAAAGTTTCAATTTATTTGCAAACCCCACTCCATACATTTTCATGGGCAGTACTAGTTCCAACTCGGTTTTAATGTGAAAACTGCAGGAAATTCAAACCGGCACTAGGAAACAGACTGAAAATCCAGAGTAAAATTTCTCCAGCAACAGTTCCCTTTTTGCTAGATGAACAAACGTCTCTCCACATGCTAATTTCTGAGAGATAAGTGTGTGTGAAAGCCGCCCTTCAAATAGGTTGATGGGAACACAAAGATTCCTTTCAGTTGCAAACTACACTGCATACATATATATGGGGAGGTACTAGCTCTAACTTGGTTTAACAGTGAAAACTGCAGGAAATTCACACCAGCACTAGGAATCAGACAGAGAAACCAGAGTAAAAGTTTCCCTGCAAACCATTCCCTTTGTGCTAGCTAAACGAACGTCTCTCCACATACTCAGTTCTGAGAGATAAGTGAGTGTGAAAGCTGTCCTTCACGTTGCTTGATGGGAACACAAAATTTCCTTTCAGTTTCAAACTCCTCTCCATAAATATACATGGACTGTAGTAGTTCCAACTCGTTTTTTCAGTGAAAAGTGCGGGAACTTCAAACCGGCTCTAGGAAACAGACTGAGAAAACAGAGTAAAAGTTTCTCCAGGAACATTTCCCTTTGTGCTAGCTGAAAGAAAGTCTCTCCACACACTCAGTTCTGAGAGAAAGTGTGTGTGAAAGCCTCCCTTCTCCTAGCTTGTTGGGAAAAAAAAGTTTCTTTTCAGTTGCAAACTACACTCCATACGTATATATGGGGAAGTAGAAGCTCCAACTCGGTTTTATAGTGAAAACAGCAGGAACTTAAAACCGTCACTAGGAAACAGACTGAAAAACCAGAGTAAAATTTATCCAGCAACCGTTCCCTTTTTGCTAGATGAACGAACGTCTCTCCACATGCTCATTTGTGAGAGATAAGAGTGTGTGAAATCCATATTTCAGCTATCTTGATGGGAAAACAAAGTTTCTTTTCAGTTGCACACTGCATTCCATAAATATATCTGGGGAGGTAGAAGCTCCAACTCGGTTTTACAGTGCAAACTGCAGAAACTTCAAACCAGATCAAGGAATCATACTGAGAAACCAGAGAACTAGTTTCTCCTGCAACCTGTTCCCTTTGTGCTAGATGAATGAACGTCTCTCCACATGCTCAGTTCTGAGAAATAAATGTCTGTGAAAGACGTTCTTTACCTAGCTTGTTGGGAACACAAAGTTTATTTCAGTTGCAAACTCCACTCCATACATATATATGGGTAGGTCCTAGCTCCAACTCGGTATTACAGTGATACCTGCAGGAAGTTCATACCGGCACTAGGAAAGAGAATTTCAAAGCAGAGTAAATGTTTCTCCTGCATCCCGTTCCCTTTGGGCCAGTTGAAGGATCGTCTCTCCAAATGCTCAATTCTGAGAGATAAGTGTGTGTGTAAGCGGTCCTTCACAAACCTTGTTGGGAACACAAAGATTCTGTTGAGTTGCAAACTCCAATCCATACATAAATAAAGGGAGGTACCAGCCCCAACTCGGTTTTACACTGAAAACTGCGGGAACTTCAAACCGGCTCTAGGAAACAGACTGAGAAACCAGAGTAAAAGTTTATCCAGCAACAGTTCCCTTTGTGCTAGATGAACTAACGTCTCTCCACATGCTCAGTTCTGAGAGATAATTGTGTGTGAAAGCCGTATATCACCTTGCTTGTTGGGAAAACAAAGTTTCTTTTCAGTTTCAAACTACACTCCTTACATATATATGGGGAAGTACTAGCTCCATCTCGGTTTTACAGTGAAAACTGCAGGAACTTCAAACCGGCACTAGGAAACAGACTTTGAAAAAAGAGTAAATGTTTCTCCTGCAACCGGTTCCCTTTGGGCTTGATGAAAGTACGTATCTCCAAATGCTCAGTTCTGAGAGATATGTGTGTGTGTAAGCCGTACTTCCCCAAGCTTGTTGTGAACACAAAGTTTCTTTTCAGTTGCAAACTCCTATCCATAAATATACAAAGGAATGTACTAGCTCCAACTCGGTTTTACACTGAAACCTGCAGGAACTTCAATCCGGCAATAGGAAACAGACTGAGAATACACAGAAATAGTTTCTCCTGCAACCCGTTGCCTTTGTGCTAGAAGAATAAATGTCTCTCCACATGCTCAGTTCTGAGAGATAAGTGTGTGTGAAAGCCGTTCTTCACCTAGCTTGTTGGGAACACAAAGTTTTATTTCAGTTGCCAACTCCTATCCATATATATATATGGGTTGGTGCTAGCTCCTACTCTGTTTTAAAGGAAAACTGCAGGAACTTCACACCGGCTCTAGGAAACAGACTGAGAAACCAGAGTTAAAATTCCACCTGCAATCCTTTCCATTTGTGCTAGATGAACGAACGTCTCTCCACATGCTCAGTTCTGAGAGATAAGTGTTTTTGGAAGCCGTCCTTCACCTAGCTTGTTGGGAACAGAAAGTTTCTTTTCATTTGCAAACTGCACTCCTTACATATATATGGGAGGTACATGCTCCAAATTTGTTTTACAGTGAAAACCCCAGGAACTTCTAACCGGCACTAGGAAACAGACTTAGAATCTAGAGTAAATGTTTCTCCTGCAACCCGTTCCTTTTGGGCTAGATGAACGAATGTCTCTCCACATGCTCAGTTTTGAGATATAATTTTGTGTGAAAGCTGTCCTTCACCTAGCTTGATGGGAACACAAAGTTTCAATTTATTTGCAAACCCCACTCCATACATTTTCATGGGCAGTACTAGTTCCAACTCGGTTTTAATGTGAAAACTGCAGGAAATTCAAACCGGCACTAGGAAACAGACTGAAAATCCAGAGTAAAATTTCTCCAGCAACAGTTCCCTTTTTGCTAGATGAACAAACGTCTCTCCGCATGCTAATTTCTGAGAGATAAGTGTGTGTGAAAGCCGCCCTTCAAATAGGTTGATGGGAACACAAAGATTCCTTTCAGTTGCAAACTACACTGCATACATATATATGGGGAGGTACTAGCTCTAACTTGGTTTAACAGTGAAAACTGCAGGAAATTCACACCAGCACTAGGAATCAGACAGAGAAACCAGAGTAAAAGTTTCCCTGCAAACCATTCCCTTTGTGCTAGCTAAACGAACGTCTCTCCACATACTCAGTTCTGAGAGATAAGTGAGTGTGAAAGCTGTCCTTCACGTTGCTTGATGGGAACACAAAATTTCCTTTCAGTTTCAAACCCCTCTCCATAAATATACATGGACTGTAGTAGTTCCAACTCGTTTTTTCAGTGAAAAGTGTGGGAACTTCAAACCGGCTCTAGGAAACAGACTGAGAAAACAGAGTAAAAGTTTCTCCAGGAACATTTCCCTTTGTGCTAGCTGAAAGAAAGTCTCTCCACACACTCAGTTCTGAGAGAAAGTGTGTGTGAAAGCCTCCCTTCTCCTAGCTTGTTGGGAAAAAAAAGTTTCTTTTCAGTTGCAAACTACACTCCATACGTATATATGGGGAAGTAGAAGCTCCAACTCGGTTTTATAGTGAAAACAGCAGGAACTTAAAACCGTCACTAGGAAACAGACTGAAAAACCAGAGTAAAATTTATCCAGCAACCGTTCCCTTTTTGCTAGATGAACGAACGTCTCTCCACATGCTCATTTGTGAGAGATAAGAGTGTGTGAAATCCATATTTCAGCTATCTTGATGGGAAAACAAAGTTTCTTTTCAGTTGCACACTGCATTCCATAAATATATCTGGGGAGGTAGAAGCTCCAACTCGGTTTTACAGTGCAAACTGCAGAAACTTCAAACCAGATCAAGGAATCATACTGAGAAACCAGAGAACTAGTTTCTCCTGCAACCTGTTCCCTTTGTGCTAGATGAATGAACGTCTCTCCACATGCTCAGTTCTGAGAAATAAATGTCTGTGAAAGACGTTCTTTACCTAGCTTGTTGGGAACACAAAGTTTATTTCAGTTGCAAACTCCACTCCATACATATATATGGGTAGGTCCTAGCTCCAACTCGGTATTACAGTGATACCTGCAGGAAGTTCATACCGGCACTAGGAAAGAGAATTTCAAAGCAGAGTAAATGTTTCTCCTGCATCCCGTTCCCTTTGGGCCAGTTGAAGGATCGTCTCTCCAAATGCTCAATTCTGAGAGATAAGTGTGTGTGTAAGCGGTCCTTCACAAACGTTGTTGGGAACACAAAGATTCTGTTGAGTTGCAAACTCCAATCCATACATAAATAAAGGGAGGTACCAGCTCCAACTCGGTTTTACAGTGAAAACTGCGGGAACTTCAAACCGGCTCTAGGAAACAGACTGAGAAACCAGAGTAAAAGTTTATCCAGCAACAGTTCCCTTTGTGCTAGATGAACTTACGTCTCTCCACATGCTCAGTTCTGAGAGATAATTGTGTGTGAAAGCCGTATATCACCCTGCTTGTTGGGAACACAAAGTTACTTTTCAGTTGCCAAATGCACTCCATACATTTATATGGGGAGGTACAAGATCCAACTTTATTTTACAGTGAAAACTGCAGGAACTTCAAACCGGCACTAGGAAACAGACTTTGAAAAAAGAGTAAATGTTTCTCCTGCAACCGGTTCCCTTTGGGCTTGATGAAAGTACGTATCTCCAAATGCTCAGTTCTGAGAGATATGTGTGTGTGTAAGCCGTACTTCCCCAAGCTTGTTGTGAACACAAAGTTTCTTTTCAGTTGCAAACTCCAATCCATACATATACAGAGGAATGTACAAGCTCCAACTCAGTTTTACAATGAAACCTGCAGGAACTTCAAACCGGCACTAGGAAACCAACTGAGAAAACAGTGTAAAAGTTTCTCCTGTAACACGTTCCATTTGTGCAAGATGAACGAACGTCTCTCCACATGCTCATTTCTGAGAGATAATTGTGCAAATAAGACGTCCATCAACTTGCTTGTTGGGAACATGAAGATTCTTTCAGATGCAAATTAAAATCCATACATATAATTGGGGAGGTACTAGCTCCAAATACGTGTTACAGTGAATACTGCACTAAGTTCAAACCGGCACTTGGAAACAGACTGAGAAACCAGAGTAAATGTTTCTTCAGCATCCGTTCACTTTGTGCTAGATTAAATAACGTGTCTCTACAGGCTCAGTTCTGAGAGATAAGTGTGTGTGAAAGCCGTCCTTCAGCTAGCTTGATGGGAAGAAAAAGATTCTTTTCAGTTGCAAACGGCACTCCGTACATATATATGTTGAGGTACTATCTCCAACTCGGTTTTAAAGTGAAAAATGCAGGAACTTCAAATCGGCACTAGGAAACAGACTGAAAAACCAGAGTAAAATTTTTCCAGCAACAGTTCCCTTTTTGCTAGATGAACGAACGTCTCTCCACATGCTCATTTCTGAGAGATAAGAGAGTTTGAAAGCCGTATTTCAGCTGGCTTGATGGGAACACAAAGATTCTTTTCAGTTGCACTACAGCATTCCATACATATATATGGGGAGGTACAAGCTCCAACTCGGTTTTACAGTGAAAACTGCAGAAACTTCAAACTGGATCAAGGAATCAGACTGAGAAACCAGAGAACAAGTTTCTCCTGCAACCTGTTCACTTTCTGCTAGATGAATGAACGTCTCTCCCCATGCTCATTTCTGAGAAATAACTGTGTGTGAAAGCCGTTCTTTACCTAGCTTGTTGGGAACACAAAGTTTATTTCAGTTGCAAACTCCACTCCATACATATATATGGGGAGGCCCTAGCTCCAACTCTGTTTTACAGTGAAAACTGCAGGAATTTCAAACCGGCACTAGGAAAGAGAGTTTCAAACAGAGTAAATGTTTTTTCTGCAACCCGTTCCCTTTGGGCCAGATGAAGGATCGTCTCTCCAAATGCTCAGTTCTGAGAAATAAGTGTGTGTGTTAGCCGTACTTCAACAAGCTTGTTGGGAACACAAAGTTTTTTTGAGTTGCAAACTCCAATCCATACATAAATAAAGGGAGATACTAGCTGCAACTCGGTTTTACAGTGAAAACTGCAGGAAATTTAAACTGGCACTAGAAAACAGACTGAGAAACCAGAGTAAATGTTTTTCCAACAACCCGTTCCATTTGTGCTAGATGAAAGAACGTCTCTCCACATGATCATTTCAGAGAGAAAATTGTGTGTGAAAGCCGCCCTTCACATACGTTGATGGGAAAACAAAGATTCCTTTCAGTTGCCAAATACACTGCATACATATATATGGGGAGGTACTAGCTCCAACATGGTTTAACAGTGAAATCTTCAGGAAATTCACACCAGCACTAGGAAACAGACTGAGAAACCAGAGTAAAAATTTCTCGAACAACACTTTCCATTTGTTCTAGATGAAAGAACGTCTCTCCACATGCTCAGTTCTGAAAGATATGTGTGTGTGAAAGCCATCCTTCACCTATCTTGTTGGGAACACAAAGTTTCCTTTCAGTTGCAAACTCCATTCCTTATATATATATAGGGAATTAATAGCCCGAACTCGGTTTTACAGTGAAAAATGCATGAACTTCAAACCGGCACTAGGAAACTGTCTGAGAAACCAGAGTAAACATTTCTCCTGCAACCCTTTCCATTTGTGCTAGCTGAACGAAAGACTCTCCACATGCTCAGTTCTGAGAGATAAGTGTTTTTGGAAGCCGTCCTTCACCTAGCTTGTTGGGAACAGAAAGTTTCTTTTCATTTGCAAACTGCACTCCTTACATATATATGGGAGGTACATGCTCCAAATTTGTTTTACAGTGAAAACCCCAGGAACTTCTAACCGGCACTAGGAAACAGACTTAGAATCTAGAGTAAATGTTTCTCCTGCAACCCGTTCCTTTTGGGCTAGATGAACGAATGTCTCTCCACATGCTCAGTTTTGAGATATAATTTTGTGTGAAAGCTGTCCTTCACCTAGCTTGATGGGAACACAAAGTTTCAATTTATTTGCAAACCCCACTCCATACATTTTCATGGGCAGTACTAGTTCCAACTCGGTTTTAATGTGAAAACTGCAGGAAATTCAAACCGGCACTAGGAAACAGACTGAAAATCCAGAGTAAAATTTCTCCAGCAACAGTTCCCTTTTTGCTAGATGAACAAACGTCTCTCCACATGCTAATTTCTGAGAGATAAGTGTGTGTGAAAGCCGCCCTTCAAATAGGTTGATGGGAACACAAAGATTCCTTTCAGTTGCAAACTATACTGCATACATATATATGGGGAGGTACTAGCTCTAACTTGGTTTAACAGTGAAAACTGCAGGAAATTCACACCAGCACTAGGAATCAGACAGAGAAACCAGAGTAAAAGTTTCCCTGCAAACCATTCCCTTTGTGCTAGCTAAACGAACGTCTCTCCACATACTCAGTTCTGAGAGATAAGTGAGTGTGAAAGCTGTCCTTCACGTTGCTTGATGGGAACACAAAATTTCCTTTCAGTTTCAAACTCCTCTCCATAAATATACATGGACAGTACTAGTTAAACTCGGTTTTACAGTGAAAACTGTGGGAACTTCAAACCGGCTCTAGGAAACAGACTGAGAAACAAGAATAAAAGTTTCTCCATCAACAGTTCCCTTTGTGCTAGATGAACTAACGTCTCTCCACATGCTCAGTTCTGAGAGATAATTGTGTGTGAAAGCCGAACATCAACTAGCTTGTTGGGAACACCAAGTTTCTTTTCACTTGCAAACTGCAATCCATACATATATATGGGGAGGTACAAGATCCAACTTTATTTTACAGTGAAAATTGCAGGAAATTCAAACCGGAACTAGGAAACAGACTTTGAAACAAGAGTAAATGTTTCTCCTGCAACCCGTTCCCTTTGGGCTAGATGAACAACGTCTCTCCAAATGCTCAGTTCTGAGACATATGTGTGTGTGTAAGCCGTACTTCCCCAAGCTTGTTGTGAACACAAAGTTTCTTTTCAGTTGCAAACTCCAATCCATACATATACAGAGGAATGTACAAGCTCCAACTCAGTTTTACAATGAAACCTGCAGGAACTTCAAACCGGCACTAGGAAACCAACTGAGAAAACAGTGTAAAAGTTTCTCCTGTAACACGTTCCATTTGTGCAAGATGAACGAACGTCTCTCCACATGCTCATTTCTGAGAGATAATTGTGCAAATAAGACGTCCATCAACTTGCTTGTTGGGAACATGAAGATTCTTTCAGATGCAAATTAAAATCCATACATATAATTGGGGAGGTACTAGCTCCAAATACGTGTTACAGTGAATACTGCACTAAGTTCAAACCGGCACTTGGAAACAGACTGAGAAACCAGAGTAAATGTTTCTTCAGCATCCGTTCACTTTGTGCTAGATTAAATAACGTGTCTCTACAGGCTCAGTTCTGAGAGATAAGTGTGTGTGAAAGCCGTCCTTCAGCTAGCTTGATGGGAAGAAAAAGATTCTTTTCAGTTGCAAACGGCACTCCGTACATATATATGTTGAGGTACTATCTCCAACTCGGTTTTAAAGTGAAAAATGCAGGAACTTCAAATCGGCACTAGGAAACAGACTGAAAAACCAGAGTAAAATTTTTCCAGCAACAGTTCCCTTTTTGCTAGATGAACGAACGTCTCTCCACATGCTCATTTCTGAGAGATAAGAGAGTTTGAAAGCCGTATTTCAGCTGGCTTGATGGGAACACAAAGATTCTTTTCAGTTGCACTACAGCATTCCATACATATATATGGGGAGGTACAAGCTCCAACTCGGTTTTACAGTGAAAACTGCAGAAACTTCAAACTGGATCAAGGAATCAGACTGAGAAACCAGAGAACAAGTTTCTCCTGCAACCTGTTCACTTTCTGCTAGATGAATGAACGTCTCTCCCCATGCTCATTTCTGAGAAATAACTGTGTGTGAAAGCCGTTCTTTACCTAGCTTGTTGGGAACACAAAGTTTATTTCAGTTGCAAACTCCACTCCATACATATATATGGGGAGGCCCTAGCTCCAACTCTTTTTTACAGTGAAAACTGCAGGAATTTCAAACCGGCACTAGGAAAGAGACTTTCAAACAGAGTAAATGTTTTTTCTGCAACCCGTTCCCTTTGGGCCAGATGAAGGATCGTCTCTCCAAATGCTCAGTTCTGAGAAATAAGTGTGTGTGTTAGCCGTACTTCAACAAGCTTGTTGGGAACACAAAGTTTTTTTTGAGTTGCAAACTCCAATCCATACATAAATAAAGGGAGATACTAGCTGCAACTCGGTTTTACAGTGAAAACTGCAGGAAATTTAAACTGGCACTAGAAAACAGACTGAGAAACCAGAGTAAATGTTTTTCCAACAACCCGTTCCATTTGTGCTAGATGAAAGAACGTCTCTCCACATGATCATTTCAGAGAGAAAATTGTGTGTGAAAGCCGCCCTTCACATACGTTGATGGGAAAACAAAGATTCCTTTCAGTTGCCAAATACACTGCATACATATATATGGCGAGGTACTAGCTCAAACATGGTTTAACAGTGAAATCTTCAGGAAATTCACACCAGCACTAGGAAACAGACTGAGAAACCAGAGTAAAAATTTCTCGAACAACACTTTCCATTTGTTCTAGATGAAAGAACGTCTCTCCACATGCTCAGTTCTGAAAGATATGTGTGTGTGAAAGCCAACCTTCACCTATCTTGTTGGGAACACAAAGTTTCCTTTCAGTTGCAAACTCCATTCCTTATATATATATAGGGAATTAATAGCCCGAACTCGGTTTTACAGTGAAAAATGCATGAACTTCAAACCGGCACTAGGAAACTGTCTGAGAAACCAGAGTAAACATTTCTCCTGCAACCCTTTCCATTTGTGCTAGCTGAACGAAAGACTCTCCACATGCTCAGTTCTGAGAGAAAAGTGTGTGTGAAAGCCTCCCTTCACCTAGCTTGTTGGGAAAACAAAGTTTTTTTCAGTTGCAAAATACACCCCTTACATATATATGGGAAGGTACTAGCTCCAAACCGGTTTTACAGTGTAAACTGCAGGAACTTCAACCCGGCACTAGAAAACAGACTGAGAAACCAGAGTAAAAGTTTCCCTGCAATCCGTTCCTTATGTGCTAGCTAAACAAACGTCTTTCCTCATGCTCAGTTCTGAGAGATGTGTGTGTGAAAGCCGTCCTTCACGTAGCTTGATGGGAACACAAAATTTCCTTTCAGTTTGAAAATCCTCTCCATAAATATACATGGACAGTACTAGTTAAACTCGGTTTTACAGTGAAAACTGCGGGAACTTCAAACCGGCTCTAGGAAACAGACTGAGAAACAAGAATAAAAGTTTCTCCATCAACAGTTCCCTTTGTGCTAGATGAACTAACGTCTCTCCACATGCTCAGTTCTGAGAGATAATTGTGTGTGAAAGCCGAACATCAACTAGCTTGTTGGGAACACCAAGTTTCTTTTCACTTGCAAACTGCAATCCATACATATATATGGGGAGGTACAAGATCCAACTTTATTTTACAGTGAAAATTGCAGGAAATTCAAACCGGAACTAGGAAACAGACTTTGAAACAAGAGTAAATGTTTCTCCTGCAACCCGTTCCCTTTGGGCTAGATGAACAACGTCTCTCCAAATGCTCAGTTCTGAGAGATATGTGTGTGTGTAAGCCGTACTTCCCCAAGCTTGTTGGGAACACAAAGTTTCTTTTCAGTTGCAAACTACACTCCTTACATATATAAGAGGAGGGTACTAGCTCCAACTCGGTTTTACAGTGAAAACTGCAGGAACTTCAAACCGGCACTAGGAAACAGACTGAGAAACCAGAGTAAAAGTTTCCCTGCAACCCGTTCCTTTTGTGCTAGCTAAACGAACGTCTCTCCACATGCTCAGTTCGGAGAGATGTGTGTGTGAAAGCCGTCCTTCACGTAGCTTGATGGGAACACAAAATATCCTTTCCGTCTCAAACTCCTCTCCATAAATATACATGGAGAGTACTAGTTAAACTCGGTTTTACAGTGAAAACTGCGGGAACTTCAAAACGGCTCTAGGAAACAGACTGAGAAACCAGAGTAATAGTTTCGCCAGCAACAGATCCTTTTGTTCTAGACGAACTAACGTCTCTCCACATGCTCAGTTCGGAGAGATAATTGTGTGTGAAAGCCGTACATCACCTAGCTTGTTGGGAACACAAAGTTTCTTTTGAGGTGCAAACTGCACTCCATACATATATATGGGTATGTACAAGATCCAACATTGTTTTACAGTGAAAACTGCAGGAACTTCAAACCGGCACTAGGAAACAGACTTTGAAACAAGTGTAAATGTTTCTCCTGCAACCCGTTCCCTTTGGGCTAGATGAACGAAAGTCTCTCCTAATGCTCAGTTCTGAGGGATATATGTGTGTGTAAGCCGTACTTCCCCAAGCTTGTTGGGAACACAAAATTTCTTTTCAGTTGCAAACTCCAATCCATACATATACAAAGGAAAGTACTAGCTCCAACTCGGTTTTACACTGAAACCTGCAGGAACTTCAATTCGGCCCTAGGAAACAGACTGAAATACCAGAGTAAATGTTTCTCCTGTAACCCATTCCCTATGTGCAAGATGAACGAACGTCTCTCCACATGCTCATTTCTAAGAGATATTTGTGTGTGTAAGCCGTCCTTCACATTGCTTGTTGGGAACACGAAGTAACTATTCAGATGCAAATTACAATCCATACATATATATGGGGAGTTACTAGCTCCAAATCCGTTTTACAGTGAATACTGCAGGAAGTTCAAACCGGCACTGGGAAACAGACTTTGAAACCAGAGTAAATGTTTCTTCAGCATCCGTTCCCTTTGTGCTAGATTAATGAACGTCTCTCTACAGGCTCAGTTCTGAGAGATAAATGTGTGTGAAAGCCGTCATTCAGCTAGCTTGATGGGAAGAAAAAGATTTTTTCAGTTGCAAACGGCACTCCATACATATATATATTGAGGTACTAGCTCCAACTCGGTTTTACAGTGAAAAATTCAGGAACTTCAAACCGACACTAGGAAACAGACTGAAAAACCAGAGTAAAATTTCTCCAGCAAACGTTCCCTATTTGCTAGATGAACGAACGTCTCTCCACATGCTCATTTCTGAGAGATAAGAGAGTTTGAAAGCCGTATTTTAGGGAGTTTGATGGCAACACAAAGTTTCTTTTCAGTTGCAATACAGCATTCCATACATATATATGGGGAGGTACAAGCTCCAACTCGGTTTTACAGTGAAAACTGCAGAAACTTCAAACTGGAACAAGGAATCAGACTGAGAAACCAGAGAACAAGTTTCTCCTGCAACCTGTTCCCTTTCTGCTAGATGAATGAACGTCTCTCCACATGCTCAGTTCTGAGAAATAAGTGTGTGTGAAAGCCGTTCTTTACCTAGCTTGTTGGGAACACAAAGTTTATTTCAGTTGCAAACTCCACTCCATACATATATATGGGGAGGCCCTAGCTCCAACTCTGTTTTACAGTGAAAACTGCAGGAATTTCAAACCGGCACTAGGAAAGAGACTTTCAAACAGAGTAAATGTTTTTTCTGCAACCCGTTCCCTTTGGGCCAGATGAAGGATCGTCTCTCCAAATGCTCAGTTCTGAGAAATAAGTGTGTGTGTTAGCCGTACTTCAACAAGCTTGTTGGGAACACAAAGTTTTTTTGAGTTGCAAACTCCAATCCATACATAAATAAAGGGAGATACTAGCTGCAACTCGGTTTTACAGTGAAAACTGCAGGAAATTTAAACTGGCACTAGAAAACAGACTGAGAAACCAGAGTAAATGTTTTTCCAACAACCCGTTCCATTTGTGCTAGATGAAAGAACGTCTCTCCACATGATCATTTCTGAGAGATAATTTTGTGTGAAAGCCGCCCTTCACCTAGGTTGATTGGAAAACAAAGATTCCTTTCAGTTGCCAACTACAATGCATACATATATATGGGGAGGTACTAGCTCCAACACGGTTTAACAGTGAAATCTTCAGGAAATTCACACCAGCACTAGGAAACAGACTGAGAAACCAGAGTAAAAGTTTCTCCAACAACAGGTTCCCTTTGTGCTAGATGAAAGAACGTCTCTCCACATGCTCAGTTCTGAGAGATATGAGTGTGTGAAAGCCGTCCTTCACCTATCTTGTTGGGAACTCAAAGTTTCCTTTAAGTTGTAAACCCAATTCCTTATATATATATAGGAAATTAATAGCCCGAACTCGGTTTTACAGTGAAAAATGCATGAACTTCAAACCGGCACTAGGAAACTGTCTGAGAAACCAGAGTAAACATTTCTCCTGCAACCCTTTCCATTTGTGCTAGCTGAACGAAAGACTCTCCACATGCTCAGTTCTGAGAGAAAAGTGTGTGTGAAAGCCTCCCTTCACCTAGCTTGTTGGGAAAACAAAGTTTTTTTCAGTTCCAAAATACACCCCTTACATATATATGGGAAGGTACTAGCTCCAAACCGGTTTTACAGTGTAAACTGCAGGAACTTCAACCCGGCACTAGAAAACAGACTGAGAAACCAGAGTAAAAGTTTCCCTGCAATCCGTTCCTTATGTGCTAGCTAAACAAACGTCTTTCCTCATGCTCAGTTCTGAGAGATGTGTGTGTGAAAGCCGTCCTTCACGTAGCTTGATGGGAACACAAAATTTCCTTTCAGTTTGAAAATCCTCTCCATAAATATACATGGACAGTACTAGTTAAACTCGGTTTTACAGTGAAAACTGCGGGAACTTCAAACCGGCTCTAGGAAACAGACTGAGAAACAAGAATAAAAGTTTCTCCATCAACAGTTCCCTTTGTGCTAGATGAACTAACGTCTCTCCACATGCTCAGTTCTGAGAGATAATTGTGTGTGAAAGCCGAACATCAACTAGCTTGTTGGGAACACCAAGTTTCTTTTCACTTGCAAACTGCAATCCATACATATATATGGGGAGGTACAAGATCCAACTTTATTTTACAGTGAAAATTGCAGGAAATTCAAACCGGAACTAGGAAACAGACTTTGAAACAAGAGTAAATGTTTCTCCTGCAACCCGTTCCCTTTGGGCTAGATGAACAACGTCTCTCCAAATGCTCAGTTCTGAGAGATATGTGTGTGTGTAAGCCGTACTTCCCCAAGCTTGTTGGGAACACAAAGTTTCTTTTCAGTTGCAAACTACACTCCTTACATATATAAGAGGAGGTACTAGCTCCAACTCGGTTTTACAGTGAAAACTGCAGGAACTTCAAACCGGCACTAGGAAACAGACTGAGAAACCAGAGTAAAAGTTTCCCTGCAACCCGTTCCTTTTGTGCTAGCTAAACGAACGTCTCTCCACATGCTCAGTTCGGAGAGATGTGTGTGTGAAAGCCGTCCTTCACGTAGCTTGATGGGAACACAAAATATCCTTTCCGTCTCAAACTCCTCTCCATAAATATACATGGAGAGTACTAGTTAAACTCGGTTTTACAGTGAAAACTGCGGGAACTTCAAAACGGCTCTAGGAAACAGACTGAGAAACAAGAATAAAAGTTTCTCCATCAACAGATCCCTCTGTGCTAGATGAACTAACGTCTCTCCACATGCTCAGTTCTGAGAGATAATTTTGTGTGAAGCCTTACATCAACTAGCTTGTTGGGAACACCAAGTTTCTTTTCACTTGCAAACTGCAATCCATACATATATATGGGGAGGTACAAGATCCAACTTTATTTTACAGTGAAAACAGCAGGAAATTCAAACCGGCAATAGGAAACAGACTGAAAATCCAGAGTAAAATTTCTCCAGCTACCGTTCCATTTTTGCTAGATGAACGAAGGTCTCTCCACATGCTCATTTCTGAGAGATAAGTGTTTGTGAAAGCCGCTCTTCAAATAGGTTGATGGGAACACAAATATTCCTTAGAGTTGCAAACTACACTGCATACATATATATGGGGAGGTACTAGCTCTAACTCGGTTTAACAGTGAAAACTGCAGGAAATTCACACCAGCACTAGGAAAAAGATTGAGAAACCAGAGTAAAAGTTCCCTGCAAACCATTCCCTTTGTGCTAGCTAAACGTACGTCTCTCCACATGCTCAGTTCTGAGTGATAAGTGAGTGTGAAAGCTGTCTTTCACGTTGCTTGATGGGAACACTAAGTTTCCTTTCAGTTTCAAACTCCTCTCCATTAATATACATGGACTGTACTAGATCCAACTCGGTTTTACAGTGAAAAATGCGGGAACTTCAAACCGGCTCTAGGAAACAGACTGAGAAACCAGAGTAAAAGTTTCTCCAGCAACAGTTCCCTTTGTGCTAGATGAACTAACGTCTCTCCACATGCTCAGTTCTGAGAGATATGAGTGTGTGAAAGCCGTCCTTCACCTATCTTGTTGGGAAGAAAAGTTTCCTTTCAGCTGCAAACTCTATTCCTTACATATATATAGGGATTTACTAGCCCCAACTCGGTTTTACAGTGAAAAATGCAGGAACTACCATCCGGCACTAGGAAAAAGACTGAGAAACCAGAGTAAACGTTTCTCCTGCAACCCGTTCCCTTTGTGCTAGCTGAAAGAAAATCTCTCCACACACTCAGTTCTGAGAGAAAAGTGTGTGTGAAAGCCTCCCTTCAATTAGCTTGTTGGGAAAAAATGTTTCTTTTCAGTTGCAAACTACACTCCATACATATATATGGGGAGGTACTAGCTCCAACTCAGTTTTATAGTGAAAACTGCAGGAACTTAAAACCGGCACTAGGAAACAGACTGAAAAACCAGAGTAAAATATTTCCAGCAACCGTTCCCTTTTTGCTAGATGAACGAACGTCTCTCCACATGCTCATTTCTGAGAGATAAGGGTTTGTGAAAGCCATATTTCAGCTAACTTGATGGGAAAACAAAGTTTCTTTTCAGTTGCACACTGCATTCCATTAATATATATGGGGAGGTACAAGCTCCAACTCGGTTTTACAGTGAAAACTGCAGAAACTTCAAACCGGATCAAGGAATCAGACTGAGAATCCAGAGAACTAGTTTCTCCTTCAACCTGTTCCCTTTTTGCTAGATGAATGAACGTCTCTCCACATGCTCAGTTCTGAGAAATGTGTGTGTGAAAGCCATCCCTTACCTAGTTTGTTGGGAACACAATGTTTATTTCAGTTGCAAACTCCACTCCAAACATATATATGGGGAGTTCCTAGCTCCAAATCGGTTTTAGAGTGAAAACTGCAGGAAGTTCAAACCGGCACTAGGAAAGAGACTTTCAAAGCAGAGTAAATGTTTCTCCTGCAACCCGTTCCCATTGAGCCAGATGAAGGATCGTCTCTCCAAATGCTCATTTCTGAGAGATAAGTGTGTGTGTAAGCGGAACTTCACCAAGCTTGTTGGTAACACAAAGTTTCTGTTGAGTTGCAAACTCCAATCCATACATAAATAAAGGGAGGTACTAGCTCCAACTCGGTTTTACAATTAAAACAGCAGGAAATTTATACCGGCACTGGAAAACAGACTGAGAAACCAGAGTAAATGTTTTTCCACAAACCCGTTCCATTTGTGCTAGATGAAAGAAAGTCTCTCCACATGATAATTTCTGAGAAATAAGTGTGTGTGAAAGCCTCTCTTCACCTAGGTTGATGGGAACACAAAGATTCCTTTCAGTTGCCAACTACAATGCATACATATATATGGGGAGGTACTAGCTCCAACACGGTTTAACAGTGAAATCTTCAGGAAATTCACACCAGCACTAGGAAACAGACTGAGAAACCAGAGTAAAAGTTTCTCCAACAACAGGTTCCCTTTGTGCTAGATGAAAGAACGTCTCTCCACATGCTCAGTTCTGAGAGATATGAGTGTGTGAAAGCCGTCCTTCACCTATCTTGTTGGGAACTCAAAGTTTCCTTTAAGTTGTAAACCCAATTCCTTATATATATATAGGAAATTAATAGCCCGAACTCGGTTTTACAGTGAAAAATGCATGAACTTCAAACCGGCACTAGGAAACTGTCTGAGAAACCAGAGTAAACATTTCTCCTGCAACCCTTTCCATTTGTGCTAGCTGAACGAAAGACTCTCCACATGCTCAGTTCTGAGAGAAAAGTGTGTGTGAAAGCCTCCCTTCACCTAGCTTGTTGGGAAAACAAAGTTTTTTTCAGTTGCAAAATACACCCCTTACATATATATGGGAAGGTACTAGCTCCAAACCGGTTTTACAGTGTAAACTGCAGGAACTTCACCCGGCACTAGAAAACAGACTGAGAAACCAGAGTAAAAGTTTCCCTGCAATCCGTTCCTTATGTGCTAGCTAAACAAACGTCTTTCCTCATGCTCAGTTCTGAGAGATGTGTGTGTGAAAGCCGTCCTTCACGTAGCTTGATGGGAACACAAAATTTCCTTTCAGTTTCAAAATCCTCTCCATAAATATACATGGACAGTACTAGTTAAACTCGGTTTTACAGTGAAAACTGCGGGAACTTCAAACCGGCTCTAGGAAACAGACTGAGAAACAAGAATAAAAGTTTCTCCATCAACAGTTCCCTTTGTGCTAGATGAACTAACGTCTCTCCACATGCTCAGTTCTGAGAGATAATTGTGTGTGAAAGCCGAACATCAACTAGCTTGTTGGGAACACCAAGTTTCTTTTCACTTGCAAACTGCAATCCATACATATATATGGGGAGGTACAAGATCCAACTTTATTTTACAGTGAAAATTGCAGGAAATTCAAACCGGAACTAGGAAACAGACTTTGAAACAAGAGTAAATGTTTCTCCTGCAACCCGTTCCCTTTGGGCTAGATGAACAACGTCTCTCCAAATGCTCAGTTCTGAGAGATATGTGTGTGTGTAAGCCGTACTTCCCCAAGCTTGTTGGGAACACAAAGTTTCTTTTCAGTTGCAAACTACACTCCTTACATATATAAGAGGAGGTACTAGCTCCAACTCGGTTTTACAGTGAAAACTGCAGGAACTTCAAACCGGCACTAGGAAACAGACTGAGAAACCAGAGTAAAAGTTTCCCTGCAACCCGTTCCTTTTGTGCTAGCTAAACGAACGTCTCTCCACATGCTCAGTTCGGAGAGATGTGTGTGTGAAAGCCGTCCTTCACGTAGCTTGATGGGAACACAAAATATCCTTTCCGTCTCAAACTCCTCTCCATAAATATACATGGAGAGTACTAGTTAAACTCGGTTTTACAGTGAAAACTGCGGGAACTTCAAAACGGCTCTAGGAAACAGACTGAGAAACAAGAATAAAAGTTTCTCCATCAACAGATCCCTCTGTGCTAGATGAACTAACGTCTCTCCACATGCTCAGTTCTGAGAGATAATTTTGTGTGAAAGCCTTACATCAACTAGCTTGTTGGGAACACCAAGTTTCTTTTCACTTGCAAACTGCAATCCATACATATATATGGGGAGGTACAAGATCCAACTTTATTTTACAGTGAAAACAGCAGGAAATTCAAACCGGCAATAGGAAACAGACTGAAAATCCAGAGTAAAATTTCTCCAGCAACCGTTCCATTTTTGCTAGATGAACGAAGGTCTCTCCACATGCTCATTTCTGAGAGATAAGTGTTTGTGAAAGCCGCTCTTCAAATAGGTTGATGGGAACACAAATATTCCTTAGAGTTGCAAACTACACTGCATACATATATATGGGGAGGTACTAGCTCTAACTCGGTTTAACAGTGAAAACTGCAGGAAATTCACACCAGCACTAGGAAAAAGATTGAGAAACCAGAGTAAAAGTTCCCTGCAAACCATTCCCTTTGTGCTAGCTAAACGTACGTCTCTCCACATGCTCAGTTCTGAGTGATAAGTGAGTGTGAAAGCTGTCTTTCACGTTGCTTGATGGGAACACTAAGTTTCCTTTCAGTTTCAAACTCCTCTTCATTAATATACATGGACTGTACTAGATCCAACTCGGTTTTACAGTGAAAAATGCGGGAACTTCAAACCGGCTCTAGGAAACAGACTGAGAAACCAGAGTAAAAGTTTCTCCAGCAACAGTTCCCTTTGTGCTAGATGAACTAACGTCTCTCCACATGCTCAGTTCTGAGAGATATGAGTGTGTGAAAGCCGTCCTTCACCTTTCTTGTTGGGAAGAAAAGTTTCCTTTCAGCTGCAAACTCTATTCCTTACATATATATAGGGATTTACTAGCCCCAACTCGGTTTTACAGTGAAAAATGCAGGAACTACCATCCGGCACTAGGAAAAAGACTGAGAAACCAGAGTAAACGTTTCTCCTGCAACCCGTTCCCTTTGTGCTAGCTGAAAGAAAATCTCTCCACACACTCAGTTCTGAGAGAAAAGTGTGTGTGAAAGCCTCCCTTCAATTAGCTTGTTGGGAAAAAATGTTTCTTTTCAGTTGCAAACTACACTCCATACATATATATGGGGAGGGTACTAGCTCCAACTCAGTTTTATAGTGAAAACTGCAGGAACTTAAAACCGGCACTAGGAAACAGACTGAAAAACCAGAGTAAAATATTTCCAGCAACCGTTCCCTTTTGCTAGATGAACGAACGTCTCTCCACATGCTCATTTCTGAGAGATTAAGGGTTTGTGAAAGCCATATTTCAGCTAACTTGATGGGAAAACAAAGTTTCTTTTCAGTTGCACACTGCATTCCATTAATATATATGGGGAGGTACAAGCTCCAACTCGGTTTTACAGTGAAAACTGCAGAAACTTCAAACCGGATCAAGGAATCAGACTGAGAAACCAGAGAACTAGTTTCTCCTTCAACCTGTTCCCTTTTTGCTAGATGAATGAACGTCTCTCCACATGCTCAGTTCTGAGAAATGTGTGTGTGAAAGCCATCCCTTACCTAGTTTGTTGGGAACACAATGTTTATTTCAGTTGCAAACTCCACTCCAAACATATATATATGGGGAGTTCCTAGCTCCAAATCGGTTTTAGAGTGAAAACTGCAGGAAGTTCAAACCGGCACTAGGAAAGAGACTTTCAAAGCAGAGTAAATGTTTCTCCTGCAACCCGTTCCCATTGAGCCAGATGAAGGATCGTCTCTCCAAATGCTCATTTCTGAGAGATAAGTGTGTGTGTAAGCGGAACTTCACCAAGCTTGTTGGTAACACAAAGTTTCTGTTGAGTTGCAAACTCCAATCCATACATAAATAAAGGGAGGTACTAGCTCCAACTCGGTTTTACAATTAAAACAGCAGGAAATTTATACCGGCACTGGAAAACAGAGAGAGAAACCAGAGTACATGTTTTTCCACAAACCCGTTCCACTTGTGCTAGATGAAAGAAAGTCTCTCCACATGATAATTTCTGAGAAATAAGTGTGTGTGAAAGCCTCTCTTCACCTAGGTTGATGGGAACACAAAGATTCCTTTCAGTTGCCAACTACACTGCATACATATATATGGGGAGGTACTAGCTAAAACACGGTTTAACAGTGAAAACTTCAGGAAATTCACACCAGCACTAGGAAACAGACTGAGAAAGCTGAATAAAAGTTTCTCCTCTACCAGTTCCCTTTGTGCTAGATGAAAGAACGTCTCTCCACATGCTCATTTCTGAGAGATAATTGTGCATATAAGACGTCCTTCACCTTGCTTGTTGGGAACATGAAGTTTCTTTTCAGATGCAAATTAAAATCCATACATATAATTGGGGAGGTACTAGCTCCAAATCCGTGTTACAGTGAATACTGCACTAAGTTCAAACCGGCACTAGGAAACAGACTGAGAAACCAGAGTAAATATTTCTTCAGCATCCGTTCACTTTGTGCTAGATTAATGAACGTGTCTCTACAGGCTCAGTTCTGAGAGATAAGTGTGTGTGAAAGCCGTACTTCAGCTAGCTTGATGGGAAGAAAAAGATTCTTTTCAGTTGCAAACGGCACTCCGTATATATATATGTTGAGGTACTATCTCCAACTCGGTTTTAAAGTGAAAAATGCAGGAACTTCAAATCGTCACTAGGAAACAGACAGAAAAACCAGAGTAAAATTTTTCCAGCAACAGTTCCCTTTTTGCTAGATGAACGAACGTCTCTCCACATGCTCATTTCTGAGAGAAAAGTGTGTGTGAAAGCCGTATTTCAACAATCTTGATGGGAACACAAAGTTTATTTTCAGTTGCACACTGTATTCCATGCATATATATGGGGAGGTACTAGCTCCAACTCGGTTTAACAGTGAATAATTCAGGAAATTCACACCAGCACTAGGAAACAGACTGAGAAAACAGACTAAAAGTTTCTCCAACATCACTTTCACTTTGGGCTAAATGAAAGAACGTCTCTCCAAATGCTCAGTTCTGGGTGATATGTGTGTGGGAAAGCCGTCCTTCAATTATCTTGTTGGGAACACAAAGTTTCTTTTCAGATGCAAACTCCATTCCTTATATATATATAGGGATTTTCTAGCCCGAACTCGGTTTTACAGTGAAAACTGCAGGAACTTCAAACCGGCACTAGGAAACAGACTGAGAAACCAGAGTAAAAGTTTCCCTGCAACCCGTTCCATTTGTGCTAGCTAAACGAACGTCTCTCCACATGCTCAGTTCTGAGAGATGTGTGTGTGAAAGCTGTCCTTCACGTAGCATGATGGGAACAGAAAATTTCCTTTCAGTCTAAAACTCCTCTCCATAAATATACATGGAGAGTACTAGTTAAACTCGGTTTTACAGTGAAAATTGCGGGAACTTCAAAACAGCTCTAGGAAACAGACTGAGAAACCAGAGTAATAGTTTCGCCAGCAACAGATCCTTTTGTTCTAGACGAACTAAAGTCTCTCCACATGCTCAGTTCTGAGAGATAATTGTGTGTGAAAGCCGTACATCAACTAGCTTGTTGGGAACACCAAGTTTCTTTTCACTTGCAAACTGCAATCCATACATATATATGGGGAGGTACAAGATCCAACTTTATTTTACAGTGAAAATTGCAGGAAATTCAAACCGGAACTAGGAAACAGACTTTGAAACAAGAGTAAATGTTTCTCCTGCAACCCGTTCCCTTTGGGCTAGATGAACAATGTCTCTCCAAATGCTCAGTTCTGAGAGATATGTGTGTGTGTAAGCCGTACTTCCCCAAGCTTGTTGGGAACACAAAGTTTCTTTTCAGTTGCAAACTACACTCCTTACATATATAAGAGGAGGTACTAGCTCCAACTCGGTTTTACAGTGAAAACTGCAGGAACTTCAAACCGGCACTAGGAAACAGACTGAGAAACCAGAGTAAAAGTTTCCCTGCAACCCGTTCCTTTTGTGCTAGCTAAACGAACGTCTCTCCACATGCTCAGTTCGGAGAGATGTGTGTGTGAAAGCCGTCCTTCACGTAGCTTGATGGGAACACAAAATATCCTTTCCGTCTCAAACTCCTCTCCATAAATATACATGGAGAGTACTAGTTAAACTCGGTTTTACAGTGAAAACTGCGGGAACTTCAAAACGGCTCTAGGAAACAGACTGAGAAACAAGAATAAAAGTTTCTCCATCAACAGATCCCTCTGTGCTAGATGAACTAACGTCTCTCCACATGCTCAGTTCTGAGAGATAATTTTGTGTGAAAGCCTTACATCAACTAGCTTGTTGGGAACACCAAGTTTCTTTTCACTTGCAAACTGCAATCCATACATATATATGGGGAGGTACAAGATCCAACTTTATTTTACAGTGAAAACAGCAGGAAATTCAAACCGGCAATAGGAAACAGACTGAAAATCCAGAGTAAAATTTCTCCAGCAACCGTTCCATTTTTGCTAGATGAACGAAGGTCTCTCCACATGCTCATTTCTGAGAGATAAGTGTTTGTGAAAGCCGCTCTTCAAATAGGTTGATGGGAACACAAATATTCCTTAGAGTTGCAAACTACACTGCATACATATATATGGGGAGGTACTAGCTCTAACTCGGTTTAACAGTGAAAACTGCAGGAAATTCACACCAGCACTAGGAAAAAGATTGAGAAACCAGAGTAAAAGTTCCCTGCAAACCATTCCCTTTGTGCTAGCTAAACGTACGTCTCTCCACATGCTCAGTTCTGAGTGATAAGTGAGTGTGAAAGCTGTCTTTCACGTTGCTTGATGGGAACACTAAGTTTCCTTTCAGTTTCAAACTCCTCTCCATTAATATACATGGACTGTACTAGATCCAACTCGGTTTTACAGTGAAAAATGCGGGAACTTCAAACCGGCTCTAGGAAACAGACTGAGAAACCAGAGTAAAAGTTTCTCCAGCAACAGTTCCCTTTGTGCTAGATGAACTAACGTCTCTCCACATGCTCAGTTCTGAGAGATATGAGTGTGTGAAAGCCGTCCTTCACCTATCTTGTTGGGAAGAAAAGTTTCCTTTCAGCTGCAAACTCTATTCCTTACATATATATAGGGATTTACTAGCCCCAACTCGGTTTTACAGTGAAAAATGCAGGAACTACCATCCGGCACTAGGAAAAAGACTGAGAAACCAGAGTAAACGTTTCTCCTGCAACCCGTTCCCTTTGTGCTAGCTGAAAGAAAATCTCTCCACACACTCAGTTCTGAGAGAAAAGTGTGTGTGAAAGCCTCCCTTCAATTAGCTTGTTGGGAAAAAATGTTTCTTTTCAGTTGCAAACTACACTCCATACATATATATGGGGAGGTACTAGCTCCAACTCAGTTTTATAGTGAAAACTGCAGGAACTTAAAACCAGGCACTAGGAAACAGACTGTAAAAACCAGAGTAAAATATTTCCAGCAAACGTTCCCTTTTGCTAGATGAACGAACGTCTCTCCACATGCTCATTTCTGAGAGATAAGGGTTTGTGAAAGCCATATTTCAG
This sequence comes from Camelus ferus, assembly GCF_009834535.1. Lineage (NCBI taxonomy): Eukaryota > Metazoa > Chordata > Mammalia > Artiodactyla > Camelidae > Camelus > Camelus ferus. The sequence continues at coordinate 25,143,846 of NC_045719.1, forward strand.
CTAACTTGATGGGAAAACAAAGTTTCTTTTCAGTTGCACACTGCATTCCATTAATATATATGGGGAGGTACAAGCTCCAACTCGGTTTTACAGTGAAAACTGCAGAAACTTCAAACCGGATCAAGGAATCAGACTGAGAAACCAGAGAACTAGTTTCTCCTTCAACCTGTTCCCTTTTTGCTAGATGAATGAACGTCTCTCCACATGCTCAGTTCTGAGAAATGTGTGTGTGAAAGCCATCCCTTACCTAGTTTGTTGGGAACACAATGTTTATTTCAGTTGCAAACTCCACTCCAAACATATATATGGGGAGTTCCTAGCTCCAAATCGGTTTTAGAGTGAAAACTGCAGGAAGTTCAAACCGGCACTAGGAAAGAGACTTTCAAAGCAGAGTAAATGTTTCTCCTGCAACCCGTTCCCATTGAGCCAGATGAAGGATCGTCTCTCCAAATGCTCATTTCTGAGAGATAAGTGTGTGTGTAAGCGGAACTTCACCAAGCTTGTTGGTAACACAAAGTTTCTGTTGAGTTGCAAACTCCAATCCATACATAAATAAAGGGAGGTACTAGCTCCAACTCGGTTTTACAATTAAAACAGCAGGAAATTTATACCGGCACTGGAAAACAGAGTGAGAAACCAGAGTAAATGTTTTTCCACAAACCCGTTCCATTTGTGCTAGATGAAAGAAAGTCTCTCCACATGATAATTTCTGAGAAATAAGTGTGTGTGAAAGCCTCTCTTCACCTAGGTTGATGGGAACACAAAGATTCCTTTCAGTTGTCAACTACACTGCATACATATATATGGGGAGGTACTAGCTAAAACACGGTTTAACAGTGAAAACTTCAGGAAATTCACACCAGCACTAGGAAACAGACTGAGAAAGCTGAATAAAAGTTTCTCCTCTACCAGTTCCCTTTGTGCTAGATGAAAGAACGTCTCTCCACATGCTCATTTCTGAGAGATAATTGTGCATATAAGACGTCCTTCACCTTGCTTGTTGGGAACATGAAGTTTCTTTTCAGATGCAAATTAAAATCCATACATATAATTGGGGAGGTACTAGCTCCAAATCCGTGTTACAGTGAATACTGCACTAAGTTCAAACCGGCACTAGGAAACAGACTGAGAAACCAGAGTAAATATTTCTTCAGCATCCGTTCACTTTGTGCTAGATTAATGAACGTGTCTCTACAGGCTCAGTTCTGAGAGATAAGTGTGTGTGAAAGCCGTCCTTCAGCTAGCTTGATGGGAAGAAAAGATTCTTTTCAGTTGCAAACGGCACTCCGTATATATATATGTTGAGGTACTATCTCCACTCGGTTTTAAAGTGAAAAATGCAGGAACTTCAAATCGTCACTAGGAAACAGACAGAAAAACCAGAGTAAAATTTTTCCAGCAAACAGTTCCCTTTTTGCTAGATGAACGAACGTCTCTCCACATGCTCATTTCTGAGAGAAAAGTGTGTGTGAAAGCCGTATTTCAGCAAATCTTGATGGGACACAAAGTTTATTTTCAGTTGCACACTGTATTCCATGCATATATAGGGGAGGTACTAGCTCCAACTCGGGTTTACAGTGAATAAATTCAGGAAATATTCACACCGCACTAGGAAAACAGACTGAGGAAAATAGCCTAACAAGTTTCTCCAACAAACATTTTTCACTTTGGGCTAAATGAAAGCAACGTCTCTCCAAATGCTCAGTCTGGGTGATATGTGTGTGTGAAAGCCCGTCCTTCAATTCTCTTGTTGGGAACACAAAGTTCCTTCAGTTGCAAACTCCATTTCTTATATATATATAGGGATTTTCTAGCCCGAACTCGGTTTTACATTGAAATTGCAGGAAATTCAAACCGGCACTAGGAATCAGACTGAGAAACCAGAGTAAACTTTCTCCTGCACCCGTTCCCTTTGTGCTAGCTGAACGAAAGACTCTCCACATGCTCATTTCTGAGAGAAAATTGTGTGTGAAGGCCTCCCTTCACATAGCTTGTTGGGAAAACAATGTTTCTTTTCAGTTGTAAACTACAATCCTTACATATATAAGAGAAGGTACTAGCTCCACTCGGTTTTACAGTGAAAACTGCAGGAACTTCAAACCGGCACTAGGAAACAGACTGAGAAACCAGAAGTAAATTTCCTGCAACCCGTTCCTTTTGTGCTAGCTAAACGAACGTCTCTCCACATGCTCAGTTCTTAGAGACGTGTGTGTGAAAACCGTCCTTCACTAGCTTGAGGGGAACACAAAATATCCTTTCAGTCTCAAATTCCTCTCCATAAATATACATTGAGAGCAAAAGTTAAACTTGGTTTTACAGTGAAAAATGCGGGAACTTCAAAACGGCTCTAGGAAACAGACTGAGAAACCAGAGTAATAGTTTCGCCAGCAACAGATCCTTTTGTTCTAGACGAACTAACGTCTCTCCACATGCTCAGTTCTGAGAGATAATTGTGTGTGAAAGCCGTACATCACCTAGCTTGTTGGGAACACAAAGTTTCTTTTGAGGTGCAAACTGCACTACATACATATATATGGGGAGTTACAAGATCCAAATTTGTTTTACAGTGAAAACTGCAGGAACTTCAAACAGGCACTAGGAAACAGACTTTGAAACAAGAGTAAATGTTTCCCCTGCAACCCGTTCCCTTTGGGCTAGATGAACGAACGTCTCTCCAAATGCTCAGTTCTGAGAGATATGTGTGTGTGTAAGCCGTACTTCCCCAAGCTTGTTGGGAAAACAAAATTTCTTTTCAGTTGCAAACTCCAATCCATACATATACAAAGGAAAGTACTAGCTCCACATCGGTTTTACACTGAAACCTGCAGGAACTTCAATTCGGCCCTAGGAAACAAACTGAGAGACCAGAGTAAACGTTTCTCCTGTAACCCATTCCCTATGTGCAAGATGAACGAACGTCTCTCCACATGATCATTTCTGAGAGATAATTGTGTGTGTAAGCTGTCCTTCACATTGCTTGTTGGGAACACGAAGTAACTATTCAGATGCAAATTACAATCCATACATATATATGGGGAGTTAATAGCTCCAAATCCGTTTTACAGTGAATACTGCAGGAAGTTCAAACCGGCACTAGGAAACAGACTGTGAAACCAGAGTAAATGTTTCTTCAGCATCCGTTCCCTTTGTGCTAGATTAATGAACGTCTCTCTACAGGCTCAGTTCTGAGAGATAAGTGTGTGTGAAAGCCGTCATTCAGCTAGCTTGATGGGAAGAAATAAATTTTTTCAGTTGCAAACGGCACTCCATACATATATATGTTGAGGTACTAGCTCCAACTCGGTTTTACAGTGAAAAATTCAGGAACTTCAAACCGGCACTAGGAAACAGACTGAAAAACCAGAGTAAAATTTCTCCAGCAAACGTTCCCTATTTGCTAGATGAACGAACGTCTCTCCACATGCTCATTTCTGAGAGAAAAGAGAGTTTGAAAGCCGTATTTCAGGTAGCTTGATGGGAACACAAAGTTTCTTTTCAGTTGCAATACAGCATTCCATACATATATATGGGGAGGTACAAGCTCCAACTCGGTTTTACATTGAAAACTGCAGAAACTTCAAACTGCATCAAGGAATCAGACTGAGAAACCAGAGAACAAGTTTCTCCTGCAACCTGTTCCCTTTCTGCTAGATGAATGAACGTCTCACCACATGCTCAGTTCTGAGAAATAAGTGTGTGTGAAAGCCGTTCTTTACCTAGCTTGTTGGGAACACAAAGTTTATTTCAGTTGCAAACTCCACTGCATACATATATATGGGGAGGCCCTAGCTCCAACTCTGTTTTACAGTGAAAACTGCATTAATTTCAAACCGGCACTAGGAAGGAGACTTTCAAACAGACTAAATGTTTTTTCTGCAACACGTTCCCTTTGGGTCAGATGAAGGATCGTCTCTCCAAATGCTCAGTTCTGAGAAATAAGTGTGTGTGTTGGCCGTACTTCAACAAGCTTGTTGGGAACACAAAGTTTTTTTGAGTTGCAAATTCCAATCCATACATAAATAAAGGGAGGTACTAGCTGCAACTCGGTTTTACAGTGAAAACTGCAGGAAATTTAAACCAGCACTAGAAAACAGACTGAGAAACCAGAGTAAATGTTTTTCCAACAACCCGTTCAATTTGTGCTAGATGAAAGAACGTCTCTCCACATGCTTAGTTCTGAGAGATATGTGTGTGTGAAAGCCGTCCTTCACCTATCTTGTTGGGAACACAAAGATTCCTTTAAGTTGCAAACTCCATTCCTTATATATATAGAGGGAATTAATAGCCCGAACTCGGTTTTACAGTGAAAAATGCATGAACTTCAAACCGGCCCTAGGAAACTGTCTGAGAAACCAGAGTAAACATTTCTCCTGCAACCCTTTCCATTTGTGCTAGCTGAACGAAAGACTCTCCACATGCTCAGTTCAGAGAGAAAAATCTGTGTGAAAGCCTCCCTTCACTTAGCTTGTTGGGAAAACAAAGTTTCTTTTCAGTTGCAAAATACAACCCTTACATATATATGGGGAGGTACTAGCTTCAAACCGGTTTTACAGTGAAAACTGCAGCAACTTCAACCCGGCACTAGAAAACAGACTGAGAAACCAGAGTAAATGTTTCCCTGCAATCCTTTCCTTATGTGCTAGCTAAACAAACGTCTCTCCACATGCTCAGTTCTGAGAGAAAAGTGTGTGTGAAAGCCTCCCTTCACCTAGCTTGTTGGGAAAACAAAGTTTCTTTTCAGTTGCAAAATACACCCCTTACATATATATGGGGAGGTACTAGCTCCAACTCGGTTTTACAGTGAAAACTGCAGGAACTTCATCCCGGCACTAGAAAACAGACTGAGAAATCAGACTAAAAGTTTCCCTGCAATCCATTCCTTATGTGCTAGCTAAACAAACGTCTCTCCACATGCTCAGTTATGAGAGATGTGTGTGTGAAAGCCGTCCTTCACGTAGCTTGATGGGAACACAAAATTTCCTTTCAGTTTCAAACTCATCTCCATAAATATACATGGACAGTACTAGTTAAACTCGGTTTTACAGTGAAAACTGCGGGAACTTCAAACCGGCTCTAGGAAACAGACTGAGAAACAAGAATAAATGTTTCTCCATCAACAGTTCCCTTTGTGCAGGATGAACTAACGTCTCTCCACATGATCAGTTCTGAGAGATAATTGTGTGTGAAAGCCGTACATCAACTAGCTTGTTGGGAACACCAAGTTTCTTTTAACTTGCAATCTGCAATTCATACATATATATGGGGAGGTACAAGATCCAAATTTATTTTACACGGAAAACTGCAGGAAATTCAAACCGGCTCTAGGAAACAGACTGAAAATCCAGAGTAAAATTTCTCCAGCAAACGTTCCCTTTGTGCTAGATGAACGAACGTCTCTCCACATGCTCATTTCTGAGAGATAAGTGTTTGTGAAACCCGCCCTTCAAATAGGTTGTTCGGAACACAAAGATTCCTTACAGTTGCAAACTACACTGCTTACATATATATGGGGAGGTACTAGCTCTAACTCGGTTTAACAGTGAAAACTGCAGGAAATTCACACCAGCACTAGGAAAAAGACTGAGAATCCAGAGTAAAAGTTTCCCTGCAAACCATTCCCTTTGTGCTAGCTAAACTAACGTCTCTCCACATGCTCAGTTCTGAGAGATAAGTGAGTGTGAAAGCTATTTTCACGTTGCTTGATGGGAACACAAAGTTTCCTTTCTGTTTCAAACTCCTCTCCATAAATATACATGGACTGTACTAGATCCAACTCGGTTTTACAGTGAAAACTGCGGGAACTTCAAACCGGCTCTAGGAAACAGACTGAGAAACCAGAGTAAAAGTTTGTAAAGCAACAGTTCCCTTTGTGATAGATGAACTAACGTCTCTCCACATGCTCAGTTCTGAGAGATATGAGTGTGTGAAAGCCGTCCTTCACCTATCTTGTTGGGAACAAAAGTTTCCTTTCAGTTGCAAACACTATTCCTTACATATATATAGGGATTTACTAGCCCCAACTCGGTTTTACAGTGAAAAATGCAGGAACTACCATCCGGCGCTAGAAACAGACTGAGAAATCAAGTAAACATTTCTCCTGCAACCCGTTCCCTTTGTGCTAGCTGAACGAAATTCTCTCCACACACTCAGTTCTGAGAGAAAATTGTGTGTGAAAGCCTCCCTTCACCTAGCTTGTTGGGAAAAAAGTTTCTTTTCAGTTGCACACTGCATTCCATAAATATATATGGGGAGGTACAAGCTCCAACTCGGTTTTACAGTGAAAACTGCAGAAACTTCAAACCGGATTAAGGAATCAGACTGAGAAACCAGAGAACTAGTTTCTCCTGCAACCTGTTCCATTTGTGCTAGATGAATGAACGTCTCTCCACATGCTCAGTTCTGAGAAATAAGTGTGTGTGAAAGCCATTCCTTACCTAGTTTGTTGGGAACACAATTTTTATTTCAGTTGCAAACTCCACTCCAAACATATATATGGGGAAGTCCTAGCTCCAAATCGGTTTTACAGTGAAAACTGCAGGAAGTTCAAACCGGCACTAGGAAAGAGACTTTCAAAGCAGAGTAAATGTTTCTCCTGCAACCCGTTCCCATTGTGCCAGATGAAGGATCGTCTCTCCAAATGCTCATTTCTGAGAGATAAGTGTGTGTGTAAGCGGAACTTCACCAAGCTTGTTGGTAACACAAAGTTTCTGTTGAGTTGCAAACTCCAATCCATACATAAATAAAGGGAGGTACTAGCTCCAACACGGTTTTACAGTTAAAACAGTAGGTAATTTATACCGGCACTGGAAAACAGACTGAGAAACCAGAGTAAATGTTTTTCCACCAACCAGTTCCATTTTTGCTAGATGAAAGAAAGTCTCTCCACATGATAATTTCTGAGAGATAAGTGTGTGTGAAAGCCTCACTTCACCTAGGTTGCTGGGAACAGAAAGATTCCTTTCAGTTGCCAACTACACTGCATACATATATATGGGGAGGTACTAGCTAAAACACGGTTTAACCTTGAAAACTTCAGGAAATTCACACCAGCACTAGGAAACAGACTGAGAAAGCTGAATAAAAGTTTCTCCTCAACCAGTTCCCTTTGTGCTAGATGAAAGAACGTCTCTCCACATACTAAATTCTGAGAGATATGTGTGTGTGAAAGCCGTCCTTCACCTATCTTGTTGGGAACACAAAGTTTCCTTTCAGTTGCAAACTCCATTCCTTATATATATATAGGGATTTTCTAGCCCGAACTAGGTTTTACAGTGAAAACTGCAGGAACTTCAAACCGGCACTAGGAAACAGACTTAGAATCCAGATTAAACATTTCTCCTGCAAATCTTTACCTTTGTGCTAGCTGAACGAAAGACTCTCCACATGCTCAGTTCTGAGAGAAAATTGTGTGTGAAAGCCTAACTTCAACTAGCTTGTTGGGAAAACAAAGTTTCTTTTCAGTTTCAAACTACACTCCTTACATATATATGGGGAAGTACTAGCTCCATCTCGGTTTTACAGTGAAAACTGCAGGAACTGCAAACAGGCACTAGGAAACAGACTGAGAAACTAGAGTAAAAGATTCCCATCCATCCGTTCCAATTGTGCTAGCTAAACGAACGTCTCTCCACATGCTCAGTTTTGAGAGATGTGTGTGTGAAAGCCGTCCTTCACGTAGCTTGATGGGAACACAAAATTTCCTTTTAGTTTCAAACTCCTCTCCATTAATATACATGGACAGTACTAGTTCCAACTCGGTTTTACAGTGAAAATTGCTGGATCTTCAAACCGGCTCTTGGAAACAGACCGAGAAACCAGAATAAAAGTTTCTCCAGCAACAGTTCCCTTTGTGCTAGATGAAGTAACGTCTCTCCACATGCTCAGTTCTGAGAGATAATTGTGTGTGAAAGCTGTACTTCACTTAGCTTGTTGGGAACACATAGTTTCTTTTCAGTTGCAAACAGCACTCCATACTTACATATGGGGAGGTACAAGATCCAACTTTATTTTACAGTGAAAACTGCAGGAAATTCAAACCGGCACTAGGAAACAGACTTTGACACCAGAGTAAATGTTTCTCATGCATCCCGTTCCATTTGGGCTAGATGAACGAACGTCTCTCCAAATGCTCATTTCTGAGAGATATGTGTGTTTGTAAGCCGTACTTCCACAAGCTAGTTGGGAACACAAAGATTCTTTTCAGTTGCAAACTCCTATCCATAAATATACAAAGGAAAGTACTAGCTCCAATTCGGTTTTACACTGAAACCTGCAGGAACTTCAATCCGGCAATAGGAAACAGACTGAGAATACACAGAAATAGTTTCTCCTGCAACCCGTTGCCTTTGTGCTAGAAGAATAATGTCTCTCCACATGCTCAGTTCTGAGAGATAAGTGTGTGTGAAAGCCGTTCTTCACCTAGCTTGTTGGGAACACAAAGTTTTATTTCAGTTGCCATCTCCTCTCCATATATATATATGGGTTGGTGCTAGCTCCTTCTCTGTTTTAAAGGAAAACTGCAGGAACTTCACACCGGCTATAGGAAACAGACTGAGAAACCAGAGTTAAAATTCCACCTGCAATCCTTTCCATTTGTGCTAGATGAACGAACGTCTCTCCAAATGCTCAGTTCTGAGAGATAAGTGTTTTTGGAAGCCGTCCTTCACCTAACTTTTTGGGAACAGAAAGTTTCTTTTCATTTGCAAACTGCACTCCTTACATATATATGGGGAGGTACATGCTCCAACTTTGTTTTACAGTGAAAACCCCAGGAACTTCTAACTGACACTAGGAAACAGACTTAGAATCTAGAGTAAATGTTTCTCCTGCAACCCGTTCCTTTTGGGCTAGATGAACGAATGTCTCTCCACATGCTCAGTTTTGAGATATAATTTTGTGTGAAAGCTGTCCTTCACCTAGCTTGATGGGAACACAAAGTTTCAATTTATTTGCAAACTCCACTCCATACATTTACATGGGCAGTACTAGTTCCAACTCGGTTTTAATGTGAAAACTGCAGGAAATTCAAACCGGCACTAGGAAACATACAGAAAATCCAGAGTAAAATTTCTCCAGCAACCGTTCCCTTTTTGCTAGATGAACAAACGTCTCTCCACATGCTAATTTCTGAGAGATAAGTGTGTGTGAAAGCCGCCCTTCAAATAGGTTGATGGGAACACAAAGATTCCTTTCAGTTGCAAACTACACTGTATACATATATATGGGGAGGTACTAGCTCTAACTTGGTTTAACAGTGAAAACTGCAGGAAATTCACACCAGCACTAGGAATCAGACAGAGAAACCAGAGTAAAAGTTTCCCTGCAAACCATTCCCTTTGTGCTAGCTAAACGAACGTCTCTCCACATACTCAGTTCTGAGAGATAAGTGAGTGTGAAAGCTGTCCTTCACGTTGCTTGATGGGAACACAAAATTTCCTTTCAGTTTCAAACTCCTCTCCATAAATATACATGGACTGTACTAGTTCCAACTCGTTTCTTCAGTGAAAACTGTGGGAACTTCAAACCGGCTCTAGGAAACAGACTGAGAAAACAGAGTAAAAGTTTCTCCAGCAACATTTCCCTTTGTGCTAGCTGAAAGAAAGTCTCTCCACACACGCAGTTCTGAGAGAAAAGTGTGTGTGAAATCCTCCCTTCTCGTAGCTTGTTGGGAAAAAAAAGTTTCTTTTCAGTTTCAAACTACACTCCATACGTATATATGGGGAAGAAGAAGCTCCAACTCGGTTTTATAGTGAAAACTGCAGGAACTTAAAACCGTCACTAGGAAAGAGACTGAAAAACCAGAATAAAATTTATCCAGCAACCGTTCCCTTTTTGCTAGATGTACGAATGTCTCTCCACATGCTCAGTTCTGAAAGATAATTGTGTGTGAAAGCCGTATATCACCTTGCTTGTTGGGAACACAAAGTTACTTTTCAGTTGCAAAATGCACTCCATACATTTATATGGGGAGGTACAAGATCCAACTTTATTTTACAGTGAAAACTGCAGGAACTTCAAACCGGCACTAGGAAACAGACTTTGAAAAAAGAGTAAATGTTTCTCCTGCAACCGGTTCCCTTTGGGCTTGATGAAATTACGTATCTCCAAATGCTCAGTTCTGAGAGATATGTGTGTGTGTAAGCCGTACTTCCCCAAGCTTGTTGTGAACACAAAATTTCTTTTCAGTTGCAAACTCCAATCCATACATATACAGAGGAAAGTACAAGCTCCAACTCAGTTTTACACTGAAACCTGCAGGAACTTCAAACCGGCACTAGGACACTGACTGAGAAACCAGTGTAAAATTTTTTCCTGTAACACGTTCCATTTGTGCAAGATGAACGAACGTCTCTCCACATGCTCATTTCTGAGAGATAATTGTGCAAATAAGACGTCCATCACCTTGCTTGTTGGGAACATGAAGTTTCTTTCAGATGCAAATTAAAATCCATACATATAAATGGGGAGGAACTAGCTCCAAATCCGTTTTACAGTGAATACTGCACTAAGTTCAAACTGGCACTAGGAAACAGACTGCAGAAACCAGAGTAAATGTTTCTTCAGCATCCGTTCACTTTGTGCTAGATTAAATAACGTGTCTCTACAGGCTCAGTTCTGAGAGATAAGTGTGTGTGAAAGCCGTCCTTCAGCTAGTTTGATGGGAAGAAAAAGATTCTTTTCAGGTGCAAACAGCACTCCATACATATATATGTTGAGGTACTATCTCCAACACGGTTTTAAATTGAAAAATGCAGGAACTTCAAATCGGCACTAGGAAACAGACAGAAAAACCAGAGTAAAATTTCTCCAGCAAACGTTCCCTTTTTGCTAGATGAACGAACGTCTCTCTACAGGCTCAGTTCTGAGAGAAAAGTGTGTGTGAAAGCCGTAATTCAGCTATCTTGATGGGAACACAAAGTTTCTTTTCAGTTGCACACTGTATTCCATGCATATATATGGGGAGGTACAAGCTCCAACTCGGTTTAACAGTGAATAATTCAGGAAATTCACACCAGCACTAGGAAACAGACTGAGAAAACAGACTAAAAATTTCTCCAACATCACTTTCACTTTGGGCTAAATGAAAGAACGTCTCTCCAAATGCTCAGTTCTGGGTGATATGTGTGTGGGAAAGCCGTCCTTCAATTATCTTGTTGGGAACACAAAGTTTCCTTTCAGATGCAAACTCCATTCCTTATATATATATAGGGATTTTCTAGCCCGAACTCGGTTTTACAGTGAAAACTGCAGGAACTTCACACCGGCACTAGGAAACAGACTGAGAAACCAGAGTAAAAGTTTCCCTGCAACCCGTTCCATTTGTGCTAGCTAAACGAACGTCTCTCCACATGCTCAGTTCTGAGAGATGTGTGTGTGAAAGCCGTCCTTCACGTAGCTTGATGGGAAGACAAAATATCCTTTCCGTCTCAAACTCCTCTCCATAAATATACATGGAGAGTACTAGTTAAACTCGGTTTTACAGTGAAAATTGCGGGAACTTCAAAACAGCTCTAGGAAACAGACTGAGAAACCAGAGTAATAGTTTCGCCAGCAACAGATCCTTTTGTTCTAGACGAACTAAAGTCTCTCCACATGCTCAGTTCTGAGAGATAATTGTGTGTGAAAGCCGTACATCACCTAGCGTGTTGGGAACACAAAGTTTCTTTTGAGGTGCAAACTGCACTCTATAAATATATATGGGGAGGTACAATATCCAAATTTGTATTACAGTGAAAACTGCAGGAACTTCAAACCGGCACTAGAAAACAGACTTTGAAACATGAGTAAATGTTTCGCCTGCAACCCGTTCCCTTTGGGCTAGATGAATGAACGTCTCTCCAAATGCTCAGTTCTGAGAGATATGTGTGTGTGTAAGCCGTACTTCCCCAAGCTTGTTGGGAAAACAAAATTTATTTTCAGTTGCAAACTCCAATCCATACATATAGAAAGGTAAGTTCTAGCTCCAACTCGGTTTTACACTGAAACCTGCAGGAACTTCAATTCGGCCCTAGGAAACAGACTGAAAAACCAGAGTAAAATTTCTCCAGCAAACGTTCCCTTTTTGCTAGATGAACGAACGTCTCTCCACATGCTCATTTCTGAGAGATAATTGTGTGTGTAAGCCGTCCTTCACATTGCTTGTTGGGAACACGAAGTAACTATTCAGATGCAAATTACAATCCATACATATATATGGGGAGTTACTAGCTCCAAATCCATTTTACAGTGAATACTGCAGGAAGTTCAAACCGGCACTAGGAAACAGACTGTGAAACCAGAGTAAATGTTTCTTCAGCATCCGTTCCCTTTGTGCTAGATTAATGAACGTCTCTCTATAGGCTCAGTTCTGAGAGATAAGTGTGTGTGAAAGCCGTCATTCAGCTAACTTGATGGGAAGAAAAAAATTTTTTCAGTTGCAAACGGCACTCCATACATATATATGTTGCGGTTCTAGCTCCAACTCGGTTTTACAGTGAAAAATTCAGGAACTTCAAACCGGCACTAGGAAACAGACTGAAAAACCAGAGTAAAATTTCTCCAGCAAACGTTCCCTTTTTGCTAGATGAACGAACGTCTCTCCACATGCTCATTTCTGAGAGATAAGAGAGTTTGAAAGCCGTATTTCAGCTGGTTTGATGGGAAAACAAAGATTCTTTTCATTTGCACTACAGCATTCCATACATATATATGGGGAGGTACAAGCTCCAACTCGGTTTTACAGTGAAAACTGCAGAAACTTCAAACTGGATCAAGGAATCAGACTGAGAAACCAGAGAACAAGTTTCTCCTGCAACCTGTTCCCTTTCTGCTAGATGAATGAACGTCTCTCCACATGCTCATTTCTGAGAAATAAGTGTGTGTGAAAGCCGTTCTTTACCTAGCTTGTTGGGAACACAAAGTTTATTTCAGTTGCAAACTCCACTGCATACATATATATGGGGAGGCCCTAGCTCCAACTCTGTTTTACAGTGAAAACTGCAGGAATTTCAAACCGGCACTAGGAAAGAGAGTTTCAAACAGAGTAAATGTTTTTTCTGCAACCCGTTCCCTTTGGGCCAGATGAAGGATCGTCTCTCCAAATGCTCAGTTCTGAGAAATAAGTGTGTGTGTTAGCCGTACTTCAACAAGCTTGTTGGGAACACAAAGATTTTTTGAGTTGCAAACTCCAATCCATACATAAATAAAGGGAGATACTAGCTGCAACTCGGTTTTACAGATAAAAATGCAGGAAATTTAAACCGGCACTAGAAAACAGACTGAGAAACCAGAGTAAATGTTTTTCCAACAACCCGTTCCATTTGTGCTAGATGAAAGAACGTCTCTCCACATGATCATTTCAGAGAGATAATTGTGTGTGAAAGCCGACCTTCACATAAGTTGATGGGAAAAAAAGATACCTTTCAGTTGCCAAATACACTGCATACATATATATGGGGAGGTACTAGCTCCAACACGGTTTAACAGTGAAATCTTCAGGAAATTCACACCAGCACTAGGAAACAGACTGAGAAACCAGAGTAAAAATTTCTCGAACAACACTTTCCATTTGTTCTAGATGAAAGAACGTCTCTCCACATGCTCAGTTCTGAAAGATATGTGTGTGTGAAAGCCGTCCTTCACCTAGCTTGTTGGGAACACAAAGTTTATTTCAGTTGCAAACTCCAATCCATACATATATATGGGGAGGTCCTAGCTCCAACTCCGTTTTAGAGTGAAAACTGCAGGAACTTCAAACCGGCACTAGGAAACTGTCTGAGAAACCAGAGTAAACATTTCTCCTGCAACCCTTTCCATTTGTGCTAGCTGAACGAAAGACTCTCCACATGCTCAGTTCTGAGAGAAAAGTGTGTGTGAAAGCCTCCCTTCACCTAGCTTGTTGGGAAAACAAAGTTTTTTTCAGTTGCAAAATACACCCCTTACATATATATGGGGAGGTACTAGCTCCAAACCAGTTTTACAGTGAAAACTGCAGGAACTTCAACCCGGCACTAGAAAACAGACTGAGAAACCAGAGTAAAAGATTCCCTGCAATCCGTTCCTTATGTGCTAGCTAAACAAACGTCTTTCCTCATGCTCAGTTCTGAGAGATGTGTGTGTGAAAGCCGTCCTTCACGTAGCTTGATGGGAACACAAAATTTCCTTTCAGTTTCAAAATCCTCTCCATAAATATACATGGACAGTACTAGTTAAACTCGGTTTTACAGTGAAAACTGCGGGAACTTCAAACCGGCTCTAGGAAACAGACTGAGAAACAAGAATAAAAGTTTCTCCATCAACAGTTCCCTTTGTGCTAGATGAACTAACGTCTCTCCACATGCTCAGTTCTGAGAGATAATTGTGTGTGAAAGCCGTACATCAACTAGCTTGTTGGGAACACCAAGTTTCTTTTCACTTGCAAACTGCAATCCATACATATATATGGGGAGGTACAAGATCTAACTTTATTTTACAGTGAAAACTGCAGGAACTTCAAACCGGCACTAGGAAACACACTTTGAAACAAGAGTAAATGTTTCTCCTGCAACCCGTTCCCTTTGGGCTAGATGAACGTACGTCTCTCAAATGCTCAGTTCTGAGAGATATGTGTGTGTGTAAGCCGTACTTCCCCAAGCTTGTTGGGAACACAAAGTTTCTTTTCAGTTGCAAACTACACTCCTTACATATATAAGAGGAGGTACTAGCTCCAACTCGGTTTTACAGTGAAAACTGCAGGAACTTCAAACAGGCACTAGGAAACAGACTGAGAAACCAGAGTAAAAGTTTCCCTGCAACCCGTTCCTTTTGTGCTAGCTAAACCAACGTCTCTCCACATGCTCAGTTCTGAGAGAGGTGTGTGTGAAAGCCGTCCTTCACGTAGCTTGATGGGAAGACAAAATATCCTTTCCGTCTCAAACTCCTCTCCATAAATATACATGGAGAGTACTAGTTAAACTCGGTTTTACAGTGAAAACTGCGGGAAATTCAAAACGGCTCTAGGAAACAGACTGAGAATCCAGAGTAATAATTTCGCCAGCAACAGATTCTTTTGTTCTAGATGAACTAACGTCTCTCCACATGCTCAGGTCTGAGAGATAATCGTGTGTGAAAGCCGTACATCACCTAGCTTGTTGGGAACACAAAGTTTCTTTTGAGGTGCAAACTGCACTCTATACACATATATGGGGAGGTACAATATCCAACTTTGTTTTACAGTGAAAACTGCAGGAACTTCAAACCGGCATTAGAAAACAGACTTTGAAACAAGAGTAAATGTTTCTCCTGCAACCCGTTCCCTTTAGGCTAGATGAACGAACGTCTCTCCAAATGCTCAGTTCTGAGAGATATGTGTGTGTGTAAGCCGTACTTCCCCAAGCTTGTTGGGAAAACAAAATTTCTTTTCAGTTGCAAACTCCAATCCATACATATACAAAGGTAAGTACTAGCTCCAACTCGGTTTTACACTGAAAACTGCAGGAACATCAATTCGGCCCTAGGAAATAAACTGAGAGACCAGAGTAAACGTTTCCCCTGTAACCAATTCCCTATGTGCAAAATGAATGAACGTCTCTCCACATGCTCATTTCTGAGAGATAATTGTGTGTGTAAGCCGTCCTTCACATTGCTTGTTGGGAACACGAAGTAACTATACAGATGCAAATTACAATCCATACATATATATGTGGAGTTACTAGCTCCAAATCCATTTTACAGTGAATACTGCAGGAAGTTCAAACCGGCACAAGGAAACAGACTGTGAAACCAGAGAAATGTTTCTTCAGCATCTGTTCACTTTGTGCTAGATTAATGAACGTCTCTCTACAGGCTCAGTTCTGAGAGATAAGTGTGTGTGAAAGCCGTCATTCAGCTAGCTTGATGGGAAGAAAAAAATTTTTTCAGTTGCAAACGGCACTCCATACATATATATGTTGAGGTACTAGCCCCAACTCGGTTTTACAGTGAAAAATTCAGGAACTTCAAACCGGCACTAGGAAACAGAATGAAAAACCAGAGTAAAATTTCTCCAGCAAACGTTCCCTTTTTGCTAGATGAACGAACGTCTCTCCACATGCTCATTTCTGAGAGATAAGAGAGTTTGAAAGCCGTATTTCAGCTAGCTTAAAGGGAAAACAAAGATTCTTTTCATTTGCACTACAGCATTCCATACATATATATGGGGAGGTACAAGCTCCAACTCGGTTTTACAGTGAAAACTGCAGAAACTTCAAACTGGATCAAGGAATCAGACTGAGAAACCAGAGAACAAGTTTCTCCTGCAACCTGTTCCCTTTCTGCTAGATGAATGAACGTCTCTCCACATGCTCATTTCTGAGAAATAAGTGTGTGTGAAAGCCGTTCTTTACCTAGCTTGTTGGGAACACAAAGTTTATTTCAGTTGCAAACTCCACTGCATACATATATATGGGGAGGCCCTAGCTCCAACTCTGTTTTACAGTGAAAACTGCAGGAATTTCAAACCGGCACTAGGAAAGAGAGTTTCAAACAGAGTAAATGTTTTTTCTGCAACCCGTTCCCTTTGGGCCAGATGAAGGATCGTCTCTCCAAATGCTCAGTTCTGAGAAATAAGTGTGTGTGTTAGCCGTACTTCAACAAGCTTGTTGGGAACACAAAGATTTTTTGAGTTGCAAACTCCAATCCATACATAAATAAAGGGAGATACTAGCTGCAACTCGGTTTTACAGAGAAAACTGCAGGAAATTTAAACCGGCACTAGAAAACAGACTGAGAAACCAGAGTAAATGTTTTTCCAACAACCCGTTCCATTTGTGCTAGATGAAAGAACGTCTCTCCACATGATCATTTCAGAGAGATAATTGTGTGTGAAAGCCGACCTTCACATAAGTTGATGGGAAAAAAAGATACCTTTCAGTTGCCAAATACACTGCATACATATATATGGGGAGGTACTAGCTCCAACACGGTTTAACAGTGAAATCTTCAGGAAATTCACACCAGCACTAGGAAATAGACTGAGAAACCAGAGTAAAAATTTCTCGAACAACACTTTCCATTTGTTCTAGATGAAAGAACGTCTCTCCACATGCTCAGTTCTGAAAGATATGTGTGTGTGAAAGCCGTCCTTCACCTAGCTTGTTGGGAACACAAAGTTTATTTCAGTTGCAAACTCCAATCCATACATATATATGGGGAGGTCCTAGCTCCAACTCCGTTTTAGAGTGAAAACTGCAGGAACTTCAAACCGGCACTAGGAAACTGTCTGAGAAACCAGAGTAAACATTTCTCCTGCAACCCTTTCCATTTGTGCTAGCTAAACGAAAGACTCTCCACATGCTCAGTTCTGAGAGAAAAGTGTGTGTGAAAGCCTCCCTTCACCTAGCTTGTTGGGAAAACAAAGTTTTTTCAGTTGCAAAATACACCCCTTACATATATATGGGGAGGTACTAGCTCCAAACCAGTTTTACAGTGAAAACTGCAGGAACTTCAACCCGGCACTAGAAAACAGACTGAGAAACCAGAGTAAAAGATTCCCTGCAATCCGTTCCTTATGTGCTAGCTAAACAAACGTCTTTCCTCATGCTCAGTTCTGAGAGATGTGTGTGTGAAAGCCGTCCTTCACGTAGCTTGATGGGAACACAAAATTTCCTTTCAGTTTCAAAATCCTCTCCATAAATATACATGGACAGTACTAGTTAAACTCGGTTTTACAGTGAAAACTGCGGGAACTTCAAACCGGCTCTAGGAAACAGACTGAGAAACAAGAATAAAAGTTTCTCCATCAACAGTTCCCTTTGTGCTAGATGAACTAACGTCTCTCCACATGCTCAGTTCTGAGAGATAATTGTGTGTGAAAGCCGTACATCAACTAGCTTGTTGGGAACACCAAGTTTCTTTTCACTTGCAAACTGCAATCCATACATATATATGGGGAGGTACAAGATCTAACTTTATTTTACAGTGAAAACTGCAGGAACTTCAAACCGGCACTAGGAAACACACTTTGAAACAAGAGTAAATGTTTCTCCTGCAACCCGTTCCCTTTGGGCTAGATGAACGAACGTCTCTCCAAATGCTCAGTTCTGAGAGATATGTGTGTGTGTAAGCCGTACTTCCCCAAGCTTGTTGGGAACACAAAGTTTCTTTTCAGTTGCAAACTACACTCCTTACATATATAAGAGGAGGTACTAGCTCCAACTCGGTTTTACAGTGAAAACTGCAGGAACTTCAAACAGGCACTAGGAAACAGACTGAGAAACCAGAGTAAAAGTTTCCCTGCAACCCGTTCCTTTTGTGCTAGCTAAACCAACGTCTCTCCACATGCTCAGTTCTGAGAGAGGTGTGTGTGAAAGCCGTCCTTCACGTAGCTTGATGGGAAGACAAAATATCCTTTCCGTCTCAAACTCCTCTCCATAAATATACATGGAGAGTACTAGTTAAACTCGGTTTTACAGTGAAAACTGCGGGAAATTCAAAACGGCTCTAGGAAACAGACTGAGAAACCAGAGTAATAATTTCGCCAGCAACATATTCTTTTGTTCTAGATGAACTAACGTCTCTCCACATGCTCAGGTCTGAGAGATAATCGTGTGTGAAAGCCGTACATCACCTAGCTTGTTGGGAACACAAAGTTTCTTTTGAGGTGCAAACTGCACTCTATACACATATATGGGGAGGTACAATATCCAACTTTGTTTTACAGTGAAAACTGCAGGAACTTCAAACCGGCATTAGAAAACAGACTTTGAAACAAGAGTAAATGTTTCTCCTGCAACCCGTTCCCTTTAGGCTAGATGAACGAACGTCTCTCCAAATGCTCAGTTCTGAGAGATATGTGTGTGTGTAAGCCGTACTTCCCCAAGCTTGTTGGGAAAACAAAATTTCTTTTCAGTTGCAAACTCCAATCCATACATATACAAAGGAAAGTACTAGCTCCAACTCGGTTTTACACTGAAAACTGCAGGAACATCAATTCGGCCCTAGGAAACAAACTGAGAGACCAGAGTAAAAGTTTCCCCTGTAACCAATTCCCTATGTGCAAAATGAATGAACGTCTCTCCACATGCTCAATTCTAAGAGATAATTGTGTGTGTAAGCCGTCCTTCACATTGCTTGTTGGGAACACGAAGTAACTATACAGATGCAAATTACAATCCATACATATATATGTGGAGTTACTAGCTCCAAATCCATTTTACAGTGAATACTGCAGGAAGTTCAAACCGGCACAAGGAAACAGACTGTGAAACCAGAGAAATGTTTCTTCAGCATCTGTTCACTTTGTGCTAGATTAATGAACGTCTCTCTACAGGCTCAGTTCTGAGAGATAAGTGTGTGTGAAAGCCGTCATTCAGCTAGCTTGATGGGAAGAAAAAAATTTTTTCAGTTGCAAACGGCACTCCATACATATATATGTTGAGGGTACTAGCCCCAACTCGGTTTTACAGTGAAAAATTCAGGAACTTCAAACCGGCACTAGGAAACAGAATGAAAAACCAGAGTAAAATTTCTCCAGCAAACGTTCCCTTTTTGCTAGATGAACGAACGTCTCTCCACATGCTCATTTCTGAGAGATAAGAGAGTTTGAAAGCCGTATTTCAGCTAGCTTAAAGGGAAAACAAAGATTCTTTTCATTTGCACTACAGCATTCCATACATATATATGGGGAGGTACAAGCTCCAACTCGGTTTTACAGTGAAAACTGCAGAAACTTCAAACTGGATCAAGGAATCAGACTGAGAAACCAGAGAACAAGTTTCTCCTGCAACCTGTTCCCTTTCTGCTAGATGAATGAACGTCTCTCCACATGCTCATTTCTGAGAAATAAGTGTGTGTGAAAGCCGTTCTTTACCTAGCTTGCTGGGAACACAAAGTTTATTTCAGTTGCAAACTCCACTGCATACATATATATGGGGAGGCCCTAGCTCCAACTCTGTTTTACAGTGAAAACTGCAGGAATTTCAAACCGGCACTAGGAAAGAGAGTTTCAAACAGAGTAAATGTTTTTTCTGCAACCCGTTCCCTTTGGGCCAGATGAAGGATCGTCTCTCCAAATGCTCAGTTCTGAGAAATAAGTGTGTGTGTTAGCCGTACTTCAACAAGCTTGTTGGGAACACAAAGTTTTTTTGAGTTGCAAATTCCAATCCATACATAAATAAAGGGAGATACTAGCTGCAACTCGGTTTTACAGTGAAAACTGCAGGAAATTTAAACCGGCACTAGAAAACAGACTGAGAAACCAGAGTAAATGTTTTTCCAACAACCCGTTCCATTTGTGCTAGATGAAAGAACGTCTCTCCACATGATCATTTCAGAGAGATAATTGTGTGTGAAAGCCGCCCTTCACCTAGTTTGATGGGAAAACAAAGATTCCTTTCAGTTGCCAACTACACTGCATACATATATATGGGGAGGTACTAGCTCCAACACGGTTTAACAGTGAAATCTTCAGGAAATTCACACCAGCACTAGGAAACAGACTGAGAAACCAGAGTAAAAGTTTCTCCAACAACACTTTCCATTTGTGCTAGATGAAAGAACGTCTCTCCACATGCTCAGTTCTGAGAGATATATGTGTGTGAAAGCCGTCCTTCAACTATCTTGTTGGGAACACAAAGTTTCCTTTCAGTTGCAAACTCCATTCCTTATATATATATAGGGATTTACTAGCCTGAACTCGGTTTTACAGTGAAAAATGCATGAACTTCAAACCGGCACTAGGAAACTGAGAAAACAGAGTAAACATTTCTCCTGCAACCCTTTCCATTTGTGCTAGCTGAACGAAAGACTCTCCACATGCTCAGTTCAGAGAGAAAAGTGTGTGTGAAAGCCTCCCTTCACCTAGCTTGTTGGGAAAACAAAGTTTCTTTTCAGTTGCAAATTACACCCCTTACATATATATGGGGAGGTACTAGCTCCAAACCGGTTTTACAGTGAAAACTGCAGGAACTTCAACCCGGCACTAGAAAACAGACTGAGAAACAAGAGTAAAAGTTTCCCTGCATTCCGTTCCTTATGTGCTAGCTAAACAAACCACTCTCCACATGCTCAGTTCTGAGAGATGTATGTGTGAAAGCCGTACTTCACGTAGCTTGTTGGGAACACAAAATTTCTTTTCTGTTTCAAACTCCTCTCCATAAATATACATGGACAGTACAAGTTAAACTCGGTTTTACAGTGAAAACTGCGGGAACTTCAAACCGGCTCTAGGAAACAGACTGAGAAACAAGAATAAAATTTTCTCCATCAACAGTTCCCTTTGTGCTAGATGAACTAACGTCTCTCCACATGCTCAGTTCTGAGAGATAATTGTGTGTGAAAGCCGTATATCAACTAGCTTGTTGGGAACACCAAGTTTCTTTTCACTTGCAAATTGCAATCCATACATATATATGGGGAGGATCAAGATCCAACTTTATTTTACAGTGAAAACTGCAGGAACTTCAAACCGGCACTAGGAAACAGACTTTGACACCAGAGTAAATGTTTCTTCTGCAACCCGTTCCCTTTGGGCTAGATGAACGAACGTCTCTCCAAATGCTCAGTTCTGAGAAATATGTGTGTGTGTAAGCCGTACTTCCCCAAGCTTGTTGGGAACACAAAGTTTCTTTTCAGTTGCAAATTCCAATCCATACATATACAAAGGTAAGTACTAGCTCCAACTCGGTTTTACACTGAAACCTGCAGGAACTTCAATTCCGCAGCACGAAACAGACTGATAAACCAGAGTAAAAGTTTCTCCTGTAACCCGTTCCCTTTGTGCTAGCTAAACGAACGTCTCTCCACATGCTCATTTCTGAGAGATAATTGTGTGTGTAAGCCGTCCTTTACATTGCTTGTTGGGAACACGAAGTTTCTTTTCAGTTGCAATTTACATTCCATACATAAATATTGGGAGGTAATAGCTCCAAATCCGTTTTACAGAGAATAATGCAGGAAGTTCAAACGGGCACTAGGAAATAGACTGTGAAAACAAAGTAAATGTTTCTTCAGCATCCGTTCAATTTGTGCTAGATTAATGAACGTCTCTCTACAGGCTCAGTTCTGAGAGATAAGTGTGTGTGAAAGCCGTCCTTCAGCTAGCTTGATGGGAAGGAAAAGATTCTTTTCAGTTGCAAACGGCACTCCATACATATATATATTGAGGTACTATCTCCAACTCGGTTTTACAGTGGAAAATGCAGGAACATCAAATCGGCACTAGGAAACAGACTGAAAAACCAGAGTAAAATTTTTCCAGCAACAGTTCCCTTTTTGCTAGATGAACGAACGTCTCTCCACATGCTCATTTCTGAGACATAAGAGAGTGTGATAGCCGTATTTCGGCTAGCTTGATGGGAACACAAAGTTTATTCTCAGTTGCACACAGCATTCCATACATATATATGGGGAGGTACAAGCTCCAAATCGGTTTTACAGTGAAAACTGCAGAAACTTCAAACTGGATCAAGGAAACAGACTGAGAAACCAGAGAACTAGTTTCTCCTGCAACCTGTTCCCTTTGTGCTAGATGAATGAACGTCTCTCCACATGCTCAGTTCTGAGAAATAAGTGTGTGTGAAAGCCGTTCTTTACCCAGCTTGTTGGGAACACAAATTTTATTTCAGTTGAAAATTCCACTCCATACATATATAAGGGGAGGTCCTAGATCCAACTCGGCTTTACAGTGAAAACTGCAGGAAATTCAAACCGGCACTAGGTAACAGATTTTGAAACAAGAGTAAATGTTTCTCCTGCATCCCTTTCCCTTTGGGGTAGATGAACAAACGTCTCTCCAAATGCTCTGTTCTGAGAGATATGTGTGTGTGTAAGCCGTACTTCAACAAGCTTGTTGGGAACACAAAATTTCTTTTGAGTTCCAAACTCCAATCCATACATAAATAAAGTGAGGTACTAGCTGCAACTCGGTTTTACAGTGAAAACTGCAGGAAATTTAAACCGGCACTAGAAAACAGAGTGAGAAACCAGAGTAAAAGTTTCTCCAACAACCCGTTCCATTTGTGCTAGATGAAAGAACGTCTCTCCACATGCTCAGTTCTGAGAGATATGTGTGTGTGAAAGCCGTCCTTCACCTATCTTGTTGGGAACACAAAGTTTCCTTTCAGTTGCAAACTCCATTCCTTATATATATATAGGGAATTACTAGCCAAAACTAGGTTTTACAGTGAAAAATACATGAACTTCAAACCGGCACTAGGAAACAGACTGAGAAACCAGAGTAAACGTTTCTCCTGCCAACCCTTTCCCTTTGTGCTAGCTGAACGAAAGTATCTCCACATGCTCAGTTCTGAGAGAGAATTGTGTGTGAAAGCCGCCCTTCACTTAGCTTGTTGGGAAAACAAAGTTTCTTTTCAGTAGCAAACTACACCCCTTACATATATATGGGGAGGGTACTAGCTCCAAACCTGTTTTACAGTGAAAACTGCAGGAAGTTCAAACCGGCACTAGAAAACAGACTGAGAAACCAGAGTAAAAGTTTCCCTGCAATCCGTTCCTTATGTGCTACCTAAACAAACGTCTCTCCGCATGCTCAGTTTTGAGAGATGTGTGTGTGAAAGCCGTCCTTCACGTAGCTTGATGGGAACACAAAATTTCCTTTCAGTTTCAAACTCCTCTCCATAAATATACATGGACAGTACTAGTTAAACTCGCTTTTACAGTGAAAACTGCGGGAACTTCAAACCGGCTCTAGGAAACAGACTGAGAAAACAGAATAAAAGTTTCTCCAGCAACAGTTCCCTTTGTGTTAGATGAACTAACGTCTCTCCACATGCTCAGTTCTGAGAGATAATTTTGTGTGAAAGCCGTACATCACCTAGCTTGTTGGGAACACAAAGTTTCTTTTCAGTTGCAAACGGCACTCCATACATATATATTTGTAGGTACAATATCCAACTTTATTTTATAGTGAAAACTGCAGGAAATTCAAACCGGCACTAGGAAACAGACTGAGAAACCAGAGAAAAAGTTTCTCCTGTAACCCGTTCCCTTTGTGCGAGATGAACGAAAGTCTCTCCACATGCTCATTTCTGAGAGATAATTGTGTGTGTAAGCCATCATTCACCTTGCTTGTTGGGAACATGAAGATTCTTTTCAGATGCAAATTACCATTCATACATATATATGGGGAGGTACTAGCTCCAAATCCTTTTTACAGTGAATACTGCAGGAAGTTCAAACTGACACTAGGAAACAGACTGTGAAATCAGAGTAAATGTTTCTTCAGCATCCGTTCACTTTGTGCTAGATTAATGAACGTCTCTCTACAGGCTCAGTTCTGAGAGATAAGTGTGTGTGAAAGCCGTGCTTCGGCTAGCTTGATGGGAAGAAAAAGATTCTTTTCAGTTGCTAACGGCACTCCATATATATATATGTTGAGGTACTAGCTCCAACTCGGTTTTACAGTGAAAAATTCAGGAACTTCAAACTGGCACTACGAAACAGACTGAAAAACCAGAGTAAAATTTCTCCAGCAACCGTTCCCATTTTGCTAGATGAACGAACGTCTCTCCACATGCTCATTTCAGAGAGATAAGAGTGTGTGAAAGCCGTATTTCAGATAGCTTGATGGGAACACAAAGATTCTTTTCATTTGCACACAGCATTCCATACATATATATGGGGAGGTACAAGCTCCAACTCGGTTTTACAGTGAAACCTGCAGAAACTTCAAACCGGATCAAGGAATCAGACTGAGAAACCAGAGAACTAGTTTCTCCTACAACCTGTTCCCTTTGTGCTAGATGAATGAACGTCTCTCCACATGCTCAGTTCTGAAAAATAAGTGTGTGTGAAAGCCGTTCTTTACCTAGCTTGTTGGGAACAAAAAGTTTATTTCAGTTGCAAACTCCACTCCATACATATATATATGGTGAGGGTCCTAGCTCCAACTCGGTTTTACAGAGAAAACTGCAGGAAATTCAAACCGGCACTAGGAAACAGACTTTGAAACAAGAGCAAATATTTCACCTGCAACCCGTTCTCTTTGGGCTAGATGAACGAACGTCTCTCCAAATGCTCAGTTCTGAGAGATATGTGTGTGTGTAAGCTGTACTTCAACAAGCTTGTTGGGAACACAAAATTTCTTTTGAGTTCCAAATTCCAATCCATACATAAATAAAGGTAGGTTCTAGCTCCAACTCGGTTTTACAGAGAAAACTGCAGGAAAATTAAACAGGCACTAGAAAACAGACTGAGAAACCAGAGTAAACATTTCTCCTGTAACCAGTTCCCTTTGTGCTAGCTGAACGATAGTCTCTCCACATGCTCAGTTCTGAGAGGAAAGTGTGTGTGAAAGCCTCCCTTCACCTAGCTTGTTGGGAAAACAAAGTTTCTTTTCAGTTGCAAACTCCATTCTTTACATATATAAGGGGAGGTACTAGCTCCAATTCGGTTTTACAGTGAAAACTGCAGGAAATTCAAACCAGCACTAGGAAACAGAATTTGAAACTAAAGTAAATGTTTCTTCTGCAACCCGTTCCCTTTGGGATAGATGAACGAACGTCTCTCCAAATGCTCAGTTCTGAGAGATATGTGTGTTTGTAAGCCGTACTTCAACAAGCTTGTTGGGAACACAAAATTTCTTTTGAATTCCAATCTCCAATCCATACATAAATAAAGGTAGGTACTAGCTCCAGCACGGTTTTACAGTGAAAACTGCAGGAAATTTAAACCGGCACTAGAAAAAAGACTGAGAAACCAGAGTAAAAGTTTATCCAGCAACCCGTTCCATTTGTGCTAGATGAAAGAACGTCTTTCCACATGCTCATTTCTGAGAGATAAATGTGTGTGAAAGCCGCCATTCACATAGGTTGATGGGAACACGAAGATTCCTTTCAGTTGCAAAGTTCAGTGCATACATATATATGGGGAGGTACAAATTGCAACTCGGTTTTACAGTGAAAACTGCAGGAACTTCCAACCGGCACTAGGAAACAGACTGAGAAACAAGAGTAAAATTTCCCTGCAATCCGTTCCTTTTGTGCTTGCTAAACGAACGTCTCTCCACATGCTCATTTCTGAGAGATGTGTGTGTGAAAGCCGACCTTCACGTAGCTTGATGGGAACACAAAATTTCCTTTCAGTTTCAAACTCCTCTCCATAAATATACATGGACAGTACTAGTTCCAACTCGGTTTTACAGTGAAAACTGCGTTAACTTCAAACCGGCTCTAGGAAACATACTGAGAAACCAGAGTAAAAATTTCTCCAGCAACAGTTCCCTTTGTGCTACATGAACTAAAGTCTCTCCACATGCTCAGTTCTGAGAGATAATTCTGTGTGAAAGCCGTACAACACCTTGCTTGTTGGGAATACAAAGTTTCTTTTCAGTAACAAAATGCACTCCATACATATATATGGGGAGGTACAAGATCCAACTTTATTTTACATGGAAAACTGCAGGAACTTCAAACCGGCACTAGGAAACAGACTTTGAAACAAGAGTAAATGTTTCTCCTGCAACCCGTTCCCTTTATTCTAGATGAACGAACGTCTCTCCAAATGCTCATTTCTGGGAGATATGTGTGTGTGTAAGCTGTACTCCCACAAGCTTGTTGTGAACACAAAGTTTCTTTTCAGTTGCAAACTCCAATCCTTACATATACAGAGGAATGTACAAACTCCAATTCGGTTTTACAATGAAACCTGAAGGAACTTCAATCCGGCACTAGGAAACAGACTGAGAAACCAGTGTAAAAGTTTCGCCTTTAAACCGTTCCCTTTGTGCAAGATGAAGGAACGTCTCTCCACATGCTCATTTCTGAGAGATAATTGTGCGTATAAGCCATCCTTCAACTTGCTTGTTGGGAACACCAAGTTTCTTTTCAGATGCAAATTACAATCCATATATATATATGGGGAGGTACTAGCTCCAAATTCGTTTTACAGTGAATACTGCAGGAATTTCAAATCGGCACTAGGAAACAGACAGAGAAACCAGAGTAAAAGTGTTTTCAGCATCCGTTCCCTTTGTGCTAGATTAATGAACGTCTCTCTACAGGCTCAGTTCTGAGAGATAAGTGTGTGTGAAAGCCGTCCTTCAGCTAGCTTGATGGGAAGGAAAAGATTCTTTTCAGTTGCAAACGGCACTCCATACATATATATGTTGAGGTACTATCTCCAACTCGGTTTTACAGTGGAAAATGCAGGAACATCAAATCGGCACTAGGAAACAGACTGAAAAACCAGAGTAAAATTTTTCCAGCAACAGTTCCCTTTTTGCTAGATGAACGAACGTCTCTCCACATGCTCATTTCTGAGAGATAAGTGTGTGTGAAAGCCGTATTTCAGCTAGCTTTATGGGAATACAAAGTTACTTTTCAGTTGCACACAGCATTCCTTACATATATATGGGGAGGTACAAGCTCCAACTCTGTTTAACAGTGAATACTTCAGGAAATTCACACCTGTCCTAGGAAACAGACTGAGAAACCAGAGAAAAATTTTCCCCAACAACCAGTTCCATTTGTGCTAGATGAAAGAACGTCTGTCCACTTGCTCACTTCTGAGAGATATGTGTGTGTTAAAGCCGTCCTTCACATATCTTGTTGGGAACACAAAGTTTCCTTTCAGTTGTAAACTCCATTCCTTATATATATATAGGGATTTACTACCCCCCAACTCGGTTTTACAGTGAAAAATGCATGAACTTCAAACCGGCACTAGGATCAGACTGAGAAACCAGGGTAAACATTTCTCCTGCAACCCGTTCCCTTTGTGCTAGCTGAACGAAAGACTCTCCACATGCTCAGTTCTGAGAGAAAAGTGTGTGTGAAAGCCTCCCATTACCTAGCTTGTTGAGAAAACAAAGTTTTCTTTTCAGTTGCCAACTACACTCCTTACATATATATGGGGAGGTTCTAGCTCCAACTGGGTTTAACAGTGAAATCTTCAGGAAATTCACACCGGCACTAGAAAACAGACTGAGAAACCAGAGTAAAAATTTCCCTGCAATCCGTTCCTTTTGTGCTAGCTAAACGAACGTCTCTCCACATGCTCATTTTTGAGAGGTATGTGTGTGAAAGTCGTCTTTCACGTAGCTTGATGAGAACACAAAGTTTCCTTTCAGTTTCAAACTCCACTCCATAAATATACATAGACAGTACTAGTTAAACTCGGTTTTACAGTGAAAACTGCGGGAACTTCAAACCGGCTCTAGGAAACAGACTGAGAAACCAGAGTAAAAGTTTCTCCAGCAACAGTTCCTTTTGTGCTAGATGAACTAACGTCTCTCCACATGCTCAGTTCTGAGAGATAATTGTGTGTGAAAGCCGTACATCCCCAAGCTTGTTGGGAACACACAGTTTCTTTTCAATTGCAAACTGCACTCCATACATATATATGGGGAGGTACAAGATCCAACTTATTTTACAGTGAACTGCAGGAACTTTCCAACCAGCCACTAGGAAACAGACTTAGAAAACTAGAGTAAATATTTCCCCTGCAACCCGTTCCCTTTAGGCTAGATGAACGAACGTCTCTCCAAATGCTCATTTCTGAGAGATATGTGTGTGTGTAAGCCGTACATCCCAAATCTTGTTGGGAACACAAAGTGTATTTTCAGTTGCAAACTCCAATCCATACATATACAAAGGAAAGTACTAGCTCCAACTCGGTTTTACACTGAAACCTGCAGGAACTTCAATCCGGCACTAGGAACTGACTGATAAACCAGAGTAAAGGTTTTTCCACCAACCCGTTCCATTTTTGCTAGATGAAAGAACGTCTCTCCACATGATCATTTCTGAGAGATAAGTGTGTGTAAAAGCCGTATTTCAGCTAGCTTGATGGGAACACTAAGATTCCTATCAGTTGCCAACTACACTGCATACAGTTATATGGGGAGGTACTAGCTCCAACTCGGTTTAACACTGAAAATTTCAGGAAATTCACACAAGCACTAGGAAAGAGACTGGGAAACCACAGTAAAGTTTCTCCAACAACCCGTTCCCTTTGTGCTAGATGAAAGAACGTCTCTCAACATGCTCAGTCTGAGAGATATGTGTGTGTGAAAGCCGTCCTTCACCTATCTTGTTGGGAACACAAAGTTTCCTTTCAGTTGCAAACTCCATTCCTTATATATATATATAGGATTTAATAGCCCCAAACTCGGTTTTACAGTGAAAACTGCAGGAACTTCAAACTGGAACTAGGGAAGAACCTGAGAAACCAGTGTAATCATTTCTCCTGCAAAGCTTTCCCTTTGTACTAGCTGAACGAAAGAATATCCACATGCTCATTTCTGAGAGATAATTGTGTGTGTAAGCCGTCCTTCACCTTGCTTGTTGGGAACACGAAGTTTCTTTTCAGTTGCAATTTACAGTCCATACATATATATGGGGAGGTACTAGCTCCAAATCCGTTTTACAGTGAATACTGCAAGAACTTCAAAACGGCACTAGGAAAAAGACTGAGAAACCAGAGTAAAGTTTCTTCAGCATCCGTTCACTTTGTTCTAGATTAATGAACGTCTCACTACAGGCTCAGTTCTGAGTGATAAGTGTGTGTGAAAGCCATCCTTCAGTTAGCTTGATGGGAAGAAAAAGATTCTTTTCAGTTGCAAACGGCACTCCATACATATATATGTTGAGGTACTAGCTCCTTCTCTGTTTTAAAGTGAAAACTGCAGGAAATTCACAACGGCTCTAGGAAACAGACTGAGAAACCTGATTAAAAGTTTCTCCTGCAAACCTTTCCCTTTGGGCTAGATGAACGAACATCTCTCCACATGCTCAGTCCTCAGAGTTAAGTGTGTGTGAAAGCCGTCATTCACATATCTTGTTTGGAACATAAAATTTCTTTTCAGTTGCAAACTCCAATCCATACGAATATATGGGGATGTACTAGCTAAAACTCTGTTTTACAGTGAAAACTGCATGAACTTCATACCGGCACTAGGAAACAGAATAAGAAACCAGAGTAAAGTTTCTCCTGCAGATGGTTCCCTTTGTGCTGGATGAACGAATGTCTCTCCACATGCTCAGTTTTCAGAGATATTTTTGTGTGAAAACTGTCCTTAAAGTAGCTTGATGGGAACACAAGTTTCCATTCAGTTGCAAACTCCACTCTTTACATATACATGGGCTGTACTAGTTCCAACTCGGTTTTAATGTGAAAACTGCAGGAAATTCAAACCGGCATTAGGAAACAGACTGAAAATCCAGAGTTAAACTTCTCCAGCACCCGTTTCCTTTTGTGCTAGATGAACGAACGTCTCTCCACATGCTCATTTCTGAGAGATAAGTGTGTGTGAAAGCCGTATTTCAGCCAGCTTGATGGGAACACAAAACTTCTTTTCAGTTGCACACTGCTTTCCATACATATATATGGGTAGGGGTACTAGCTCCCCAACTCGGTTTTACAGTGAAAACTGCAGGAAAATCAAACTGGCACTAGGAAATATACAGAGCGACCAGAGTAAAAGTTTCCCCTACAAACCAGTTCCCTTTGTGCTAATGAACGAACGTCTCTCCACATGCTCAAGTTCTGAGAGAAAAGTGTGTGTGAAAACCGTACTTCACCTAGCTTGATGTGAAAACAAAGTTTCTTTTCAGTTGCAAAATACACTGTATACATATATATGGGAGGTACTAGCTGCAACTTGGTTTTACAGTGAAAACTGCAGGTACTTCAAACCGGCACTAGGAAACAGACTGAGAATCCAGAGTAAACATATCTCCTGCAACCCGTTCCCTTGTGTAGGCTGAAGGAAAGTCTCTCCACACGCTCAGTCCTGAGAGAAAATTCTGTGTGAAAGCGTCCCTTCACTAAGCTTGTTGGGAAAAAAAAGGTTTCTTTTCAGTTGCAAAATACACTCCATACATATATATGGGGAGGTACTAGCTACAACACGTTTTACAGTGAAAACTGCAAGAATTTCAAACCGGCACTAGGAAACAGGCTGTGAAACCAGAGTAAATGTTTCATCAGCATCCGTTCACTTTGTGCTAAATTCATGAACGTCTCTCTACCGGACTCAGTTATGAGAGATAAGTGTGTGTGAAATCCGTCCTTCAGCTAGCTTGATGGGAAGAAAAAGATTCTTTTCAGTTGCAAACTGCACTCCATACATATATATGTTAAGGTAATAGCTCCAACTCGTTTTACAGTGAAAAATTCAGGAACTTCAAACCGGCACTAGGAAACAGACAGAAAAACCAGAGTAAAATTTCTCCAGCAAACCGTTCCCTTTTTGCCAGATGAATGACCGTCTCTCCATATGCTCATTTCTGAGAGATAAGTGTGTGTGAAAGCCGTATTTTCAGCCAGCTTGATGGGAACACAAAGTTTTCTTTTCAGTGGCACACTGCATTTCCATACATATATATGGGGAGGTACAAGCTCCAAATCGGTTTAACAGTGAAAACTGCAGAAAACTTCAAACCGGATTAAGGAATCAGATGAGAAACCAGAGAAACTAGTTTCTCCTGCAACCTGTTCCCTTTGTGCTAGATGAATGAACGTATCTCCACATGCTCATTTCTGAGAAATAAGTGTGTGTGAAAGAAGTACTTCACCTAGCATGTTGGGAACACAAGTTTATTTCAGTTGCAACTCCACTCCATACATATATATGGGGAGGTCTTAGCTCCAAATCGGTTTACAGTGAAAACTGCAGGAATTTCAAACCGGCACTAGGAAAGAGAATTTCAAACAGAGTAAATGTTTTTCCTGCAACCCGTTCCTTTGGGACAGGATGAAGGATCGTCTCTCCAAATGCTCAGTTCTGAGAGATAAGTGTGTGTGTAGCCGCACTTCAACTAGGTTGATGGGAAAACAAAGATTCCTTTCAGTTGCCAACTACACTGCATACATATATATGGGGAGCGGTACTAGCTCCAACTCGGTTTAACAGTGAAATCTTCAGGAAATTCACACCAGCACTAGGAAACAGACTGAGAAACCATAGTAAAAGTTTCTCCAACAACAGGTTCCCTTTGTGCTAGATGAAAGACGTCTCTCCACATGCTCAGTTCTGAGAGATATGTGTGTGTGAAAGCCTTCTTTCACCTATTTTATTGGGAACACAAAGTTTCCATTCAGTTGCAAACTCCATTCCTTATATATATATAGGGAGGTACAAGCCCAAAATCGGTTTTACCGTGAAAAATGCAGAAAACTTCAAACGGGCACTAGGAAAACAGGCTGAGAAACCAGAGAACATTTCTCTGAAAACCTGTTCCCTTTGTGCTAGCTGAAGAAAGACTCTCACATGCTCAGTTCATGAGAAAAAGTGTGTGTGAAAGCCTCCCTTACAGATTGTTGGGAAAAACAATTTTTTTCGTTGCAAACACCTCCCCTACATATATAGGGGAGGTACTAGATCCATATCGGTTTTACAGTGAAAAACTGCAGGAAAATTCAAACCGGCACTAGGTAACAGATTTTGAAACAAGAGTAAATGTTTGCTCCTGCATTCCCGTTCCCTTTGGGGTAGATGAACAAACGTCTCTCCAAATGCTCTGTTCTGAGAGATATGGTGTGTGTAAGCCGTACTTCAACAAGCTTGTTGGGAACAAAAATTTCTTTTGAGTTCCAAACTCCAATCCATACATAAATAAAAGGTGAGGTACTAGCTGCAACTCGGTTTTACAGTGAAAACTGCAGGAAATTTAAACCGGCACTAGAAAACAGAGTGAGAAACCAGAGTAAAAGTTCTCCCAACAACCCGTTCCATTTGTGCTAGATGAAAGAACGTCTCTCCACTGCTCAGTTCTGAGAGATATGTGTGTGTGAAAGCCGTCCTTCACTATATCTTGTTGGGAACACAAAGTTTCTTTCAGTTGCAAACTCCATTCCTTATATATATAGGGAATTACTAGCCAAAAACTAGGTTTTAAGTGAAAAATACATGAACTTCCAAACCGGCAATAGAAACAGACTGAGAAACCAGAGTAAACGTTTCTCCTGCACCCTTTCCCTTTGTGCTAGCTGAACGAAAGTATCTCCCATGCTCAGTTCTGAGAGAGAATTGTGTGTGAAAGCCGCCCTTCAATTAGCTTTGGGAAAACAAAGTTTCTTTTCAGTAGCAAACTACACCCCTTACATTATATGGGGAGGTACTAGCTCCAAACCTGTTTTACAGTGAAAAACTGCAGGAAGTTCAAACCGGCATAGAAAACAGACTGAGAAACCAGAGTAAAAGTTTCCCTGCAATCCGTTCCTTATGTGCTAGCTAAACAAACGTCTCTCCACATGCTCAGTTTTGAGAGATGTGTGTGTGAAAGCCGTCCTTCACATAGCTTGATGGGAACACAAAATTTCCTTTCAGTTCAAACTCCTCTCCATAAATATACATGGACAGTACTAGTTAAACTCGCTTTTACAGTGAAAAACTGCGGGAACTTCAAACCGGCTCTAGGAAACAGACTGAGAAAACAGAATAAAAGTTTCTCCAGCAACAGTTCCTTTGTGTTAGATGAACTAACGTCTCTCCACATGCTCAGTTCTGAGAGATAATTTTGTGTGAAAGCCGTACATCACCTAGCTTGTTGGGAACACAAAGTTTTTTCAGTTGCAAACGGCACTCCATACATATATCTTTGTAGGTACAATATCCAACTTTATTTACAGTGAAAAACTGCAGGAAATTCAAACCGGCACTAGGAAACAGACTGAGAAACCAGAGAAAAAGTTTTCCTGTAACCCGTTCCCTTTGTGCGAGATGAACGAAAGTCTCTCCACATGCTCATTTCTGAGAGATAATTGTGTGTGTAAGCCATCCATTCACCTGCTTGTTGGGAACATGAAGATTCTTTTCAGATGCAAATTACCATCATACATATAATAATATAGGGGAGGTACTAGCTCCAAATCCTTTTTACAGTGAATACTGCAGGAAGTTCAAACTGACACTAGGAAACAGACTGTGAAATCAGAGTAAATGTTTCTTCAGCATCCGTTCACTTTGTGCTAGATTAATGAACGTCTCTCTACAGGCTCAGTTCTGAGAGATAAGTGTGTGTGAAAGCCGTGCTTCGGCTAGCTTGATGGGAAGAAAAAGATTCTTTTCAGTTGCTAACGGCACTCCATATATATATATGTTGAGGTACTAGCTCCAACTCGGTTTTACAGTGAAAAATTCAGGAACTTCAAACTGGCACTACGAAACAGACTGAAAAACCAGAGTAAAATTTCTCCAGCAACCGTTCCCTTTTTGCTAGATGAACGAACGTCTCTCCACATGCTCATTTCAGAGAGATAAGAGTGTGTGAAAGCCGTATTTCAGCTAGCTTGATGGGAACACAAAGATTCTTTTCATTTGCACACAGCATTCCATACAATATATGGGGAGGTACAAGCTCCAACTCGGTTTTACAGTGAAACCTGCAGAAACTTCAAACCGGATCAAGGAATCAGACTGAGAAACCAGAGAACTAGTTTCTCCTACAACCTGTTCCCTTTGTGCTAGATGAATGAACGTCTCTCCACATGCTCAGTTCTGAAAAATAAGTGTGTGTGAAAGCCGTTCTTTACCTAGCTTGTTGGGAACAAAAAGTTTATTTCAGTTGCAAACTCCACTCCATACATATATATATGGTGAGGTCCTAGCTCCAACTCGGTTTTACAGAGAAAACTGCAGGAAATTCAAACCGGCACTAGGAAACAGACTTTGAAACAAGAGCAAATATTTCACCTGCAACCCGTTCTCTTTGGGCTAGATGAACGAACGTCTCTCCAAATGCTCAGTTCTGAGAGATATGTGTGTGTGTAAGCCGTACTTCAACAAGCTTGTTGGGAACACAAAATTTCTTTTGAGTTCCAAATTCCAATCCATACATAAATAAAGGTAGGTTCTAGCTCCAACTCGGTTTTACAGAGAAAACTGCAGGAAAATTAAACAGGCACTAGAAAACAGACTGAGAAACCAGAGTAAACATTTCTCCTGTAACCAGTTCCCTTTGTGCTAGCTGAACGATAGTCTCTCCACATGCTCAGTTCTGAGAGGAAAGTGTGTGTGAAAGCCTCCCTTCACCTAGCTTGTTGGGAAAACAAAGTTTCTTTTCAGTTGCAAACTCCATTCTTTACATATATAAGGGGAGGTACTAGCTCCAATTCGGTTTTACAGTGAAAACTGCAGGAAATTCAAACCAGCACTAGGAAACAGAATTTGAAACTAAAGTAAATGTTTCTTCTGCAACCCGTTCCCTTTGGGATAGATGAACGAACGTCTCTCCAAATGCTCAGTTCTGAGAGATATGTGTGTTTGTAAGCCGTACTTCAACAAGCTTGTTGGGAACACAAAATTTCTTTTGAATTCCAATCTCCAATCCATACATAAATAAAGGTAGGTACTAGCTCCAGCACGGTTTTACAGTGAAAACTGCAGGAAATTTAAACCGGCACTAGAAAAAAGACTGAGAAACCAGAGTAAAAGTTTATCCAGCAACCCGTTCCATTTGTGCTAGATGAAAGAACGTCTTTCCACATGCTCATTTCTGAGAGATAAATGTGTGTGAAAGCCGCCATTCACATAGGTTGATGGGAACACGAAGATTCCTTTCAGTTGCAAAGTTCAGTGCATACATATATATGGGGAGGTACAAATTGCAACTCGGTTTTACAGTGAAAACTGCAGGAACTTCAACCGGCACTAGGAAACAGACTGAGAAACAAGAGTAAAATTTCCCTGCAATCCGTTCCTTTTGTGCTGCTAAACGAACGTCTCTCCACATGCTCATTTCTGAGAGATGTGTGTGAAAGCCGACCTTCACGTAGCTTGATGGGAACACAAAATTTCCTTTCAGTTTCAAACTCCTCTCCATAAATATACATGGACAGTACTAGTTCCAACTCGGTTTTACAGTGAAAACTGCGTTAACTTCAAACCGGCTCTAGGAAACATACTGAGAAACCAGAGTAAAAATTTCTCCAGCAACAGTTCCCTTTGTGCTAGATGAACTAAAGTCTCTCCACATGCTCAGTTCTGAGAGATAATTCTGTGTGAAAGCCGTACAACACCTTGCTTGTTGGGAATACAAAGTTTCTTTTCAGTAACAAAATGCACTCCATACATATATATGGGGAGGTACAAGATCCAACTTTATTTTACATGGAAAACTGCAGGAACTTCAAACGGCACTAGGAAACAGACTTTGAAACAAGAGTAAATGTTTCTCCTGCAACCCGTTCCCTTTATTCTAGATGAACGAACGTCTCTCCAAATGCTCATTTCTGGGAGATATGTGTGTGTGTAAGCGTACTCCCACAGCTTGTTGTGAACACAAAGTTTCTTTTCAGTTGCAAACTCCAATCCTTACATATACAGAGGAATGTACAAACTCCAATTCGGTTTTAATGAAACCTGAAGGAACTTCAATCCGGCACTAGGAAACAGACTGAGAAACCAGTGTAAAAGTTTCGCCTTAAACCGTTCCCTTTGTGCAAGATGAAGGAACGTCTCTCCACATGCTCATTTCTGAGAGATAATTGTGCGTATAAGCCATCTTCAACTTGCTTGTTGGGAACACCAAGTTTCTTTTCAGATGCAAATTACAATCCATATATATATATGGGGAGGTAGGTACTAGCTCCAAATCGTTTTACAGTGAATACTGCAGGAATTTCAAATCGGCACTAGGAAACAGACAGAGAAACCAGAGTAAAAGTGTTTCAGCATCCGTTCTTTGTGCTAGATTAATGAACGTCTCTCTACAGGCTCAGTTCTGAGAGATAAGTGTGTGTGAAAGCCGTCCTTCAGCTAGCTTGATGGGAAGGAAAAGATTCTTTTCAGTTGCAAACGGCACTCCATACATATATATGTTGAGGTACTATCTCCAACTCGGTTTTACAGTGGAAAATGCAGGAACATCAAATCGGCACTAGGAAACAGACTGAAAAACCAGAGTAAAATTTTTCCAGCAACAGTTCCCATTTTGCTAGATGAACGAACGTCTCTCCACATGCTCATTTCTGAGAGATAAGTGTGTGTGAAAGCCGTATTTCAGCTAGCTTATGGGAATACAAAGTTACTTTTCAGTTGCACACAGCATTCCTTACATATATATGGGGAGGTACAAGCTCCAACTCTGTTTAACAGTGAATACTTCAGGAAATTCACACCTGTCCTAGGAAACAGACTGAGAAACCAGAGAAAAAGTTTCCCCAACAACCAGTTCCTTTGTGCTAGATGAAAGAACGTCTCTCCACTTGCTCACTTCTGAGAGATATGTGTGTGTTAAAGCCGTCCTTCACATATCTTGTTGGGAACACAAAGTTTCCTTTCAGTTGTAAACTCCATTCCTTATATATATATAGGGATTTACTACCCCAACTCGGTTTTACAGTGAAAATGCATGAACTTCAAACCGGCACTAGGATCAGACTGAGAAACCAGGGTAAACATTTCTCCTGCAACCCGTTCCCTTTGTGCTAGCTGAACGAAAGACTCTCCACATGCTCAGTTCTGAGAGAAAATTGTGTGTGAAAGCCTCCCATACCTAGCTTGTTGAGAAAACAAAGTTTCTTTTCAGTTGCAACTACACTCCTTACATATATATGGGGAGGTTCTAGCTCCAACTCGGTTTAACAGTGAAATCTTCAGGAAATTCACACCGGCACTAGAAAACAGACTGAGAAACCAGAGTAAAAATTTCCCTGCAATCCGTTCCTTTTGTGCTAGCTAAACGAACGTCTCTCCACATGCTCAGTTTTGAGGATGTGTGTGAAAGTCGTCTTCACGTAGCTTGATGAACACAAAGTTTCCTTTCAGTTTCAAACTCCACTCCATAAATATACATAGACAGTACTAGTTAAACTCGGTTTTACAGTGAAAACTGCGGGAACTTCAAACCGGCTCTAGGAAACAGACTGAGAAACCAGAGTAAAAGTTTCTCCAGCAACAGTTCCTTTTGTGCTAGATGAACTAACGTCTCTCCACATGCTCAGTTCTGAGAGATAATTGTGTGTGAAAGCCGTACATCCCCAAGCTTGTTGGGAACACAAAGTTTCTTTTCAGTTGCAAACTGCACTCCATACATATATATGGGGAGTACAAGATCCAACTTATTTTACAGTGAACTGCAGGAACTTCCAACCAGCACTAGGAAACAGACTTAGAAACTAGAGTAAATGTTTCCCCTGCAACCCGTTCCCTTTGGGCTAGATGAACGAACGTCTCTCCAAATGCTCAGTTCTGAGAGATATGTGTGTGTGTAAGCCGTACATCCCAAATCTGTTGGGAACACAAAGTTCTTTTCAGTTGCAAACTCCAATCCATACATATACAAAGGAAAGTACTAGCTCCAACTCGGTTTTACACTGAAACCTGCAGGAACATCAATCCGGCACTAGGAAACAGACTGAGAAACCAGAGTAAATGTTTTACCACTAACCCATTCCATTTGTGCTAGATGAAAGAACGTCTCTCCACATGATCATTTCTGAGAGATAAGTGTGTGTAAAAGCCGTATTTCAGCTAGCTTGATGGGAACACTAAGATTCCTATCAGTTGCCAACTACACTGCATACAGTTATATGGGGAGGTACTAGCTCCAACTCGGTTTAACAGTGAAAATTTCAGGAAATTCACACAAGCACTAGGAAAGAGACTGGGAAAACCAGTAAAAGTTTCTCCAACAACCCGTTCCCTTTGTGCTAGATGAAAGAACGTCTCTCAACATGCTCAGTTCTGAGAGATATGTGTGTGTGAAAGCCGTCCTTCACTATCTTGTTGGGAACACAAAGTTTCCTTTCAGTTGCAAACTCCATTCCTATATATATATATAGGGATTTAATAGCCCCAACTCGGTTTTACAGTGAAAACTGCAGGAACTTCAAACTGGAACTAGGAGAACCTGAGAAACCAGGGTAATCATTTCTCCTGCAAAGCTTTCCCTTTGTACTAGCTGAACGAAAGAATATCCACATGCTCATTTCTGAGAGATAATTGTGTGTGTAAGCCGTCCTTCACCTTGCTTGTTGGGAACACGAAGTTTCTTTTCAGTTGCAATTTACAGTCCATACATATATATGGGGAGGTACTAGCTCCAAATCCGTTTTACAGTGAATACTGCAAGAACTTCAAAACGGCACTAGGAAAAAGACTGAGAAACCAGAGTAAAGTTTCTTCAGCATCCGTTCACTTTGTTCTAGATTAATGAACGTCTCACTACAGGCTCAGTTCTGAGTGATAAGTGTGTGTGAAAGCCATCCTTCAGTTAGCTTGATGGGAAGAAAAAGATTCTTTTCAGTTGCAAACGGCACTCCATACATATATATGTTGAGGTACTAGCTCCTTCTCTGTTTAAAGTGAAAACTGCAGGAAATTCACAACGGCTCTAGGAAACAGACTGAGAAACCTGATTAAAAGTTCTCCTGCAAACCTTTCCCTTTGGGCTAGATGAACGAACATCTCTCCACATGCTCAGTCCTCAGAGTTAAGTGTGTGTGAAAGCCGTCATTCACATATCTTGTTTGGAACATAAAATTTCTTTTCAGTTGCAAACTCCAATCCATACGAATATATGGGGATGTACTAGCTAAAACTCTGTTTTACAGTGAAAACTGCATGAACTTCATACCGACCGGCAAGTAGGAAACAGAATAAGAAACCAGAGTAAAGTTTCTCCTGCAGATGGTTCCCTTTGTGCTGGATGAACGAATGTCTCTCCACATGCTCAGTTTTCAGAGATA
Source organism: Camelus ferus (assembly GCF_009834535.1). Taxonomy (NCBI): domain Eukaryota; kingdom Metazoa; phylum Chordata; class Mammalia; order Artiodactyla; family Camelidae; genus Camelus; species Camelus ferus. The sequence goes on from NC_045719.1 coordinate 25,183,431, forward strand.
TTTTTGTGTGAAAACTGTCCTTAAAGTAGCTTGATGGGAACACAAAGTTTCCATTCAGTTGCAAACTCCACTCTTTACATATACATGGGCTGTACTAGTTCCAACTCGGTTTTAATGTGAAAACTGCAGGAAATTCAAACCGGCATTAGGAAACAGACTGAAAATCCAGAGTTAAACTTCTCCAGCAACCGTTCCTTTTGTGCTAGATGAACGAACGTCTCTCACATGCTCATTTCTGAGAGATAAGTGTGTGTGAAAGCCGTATTTCAGCCAGCTTGATGGGAACACAAAACTTCTTTTCAGTTGCACACTGCTTTCCATACATATATATGGGTAGGTACTAGCTCCAACTCGGTTTTACAGTGAAAACTGCAGGAAAATCAAACTGGCACTAGGAAATATACAGAGCGACCAGAGTAAAAGTTTCCCCTACAACCAGTTCCCTTTGTGCTAAATGAACGAACGTCTCTCCACATGCTCAGTTCTGAGAGAAAAGTGTGTGTGAAAACCGTACTTCACCTAGCTTGATGTGAACACAAAGTTTCTTTTCAGTTGCAAACTACACTGTATACATATATATGGGAGGTACTAGCTGCAACTTGGTTTTACAGTGAAAACTGCAGGTACTTCAAACCGGCACTAGGAAACAGACTGAGAAACCAGAGTAAACGTTTCTCCTGCAACCCGTTCCCTTTGTGTAGGCTGAAGGAAAGTCTCTCCACACGCTCAGTCCTGAGAGAAAATTCTGTGTGAAAGCGTCCCTTCACTAAGCTTGTTGGGAAAAAAAGGTTCTTTTCAGTTGCAAAATACACTCCATACATATATATGGGGAGGTACTAGCTCCAACACGTTTTTACAGTGAAAACTGCAGG
>NC_045719.1:25184402-25239913 GCF_009834535.1 Camelus ferus
TGCTCAGTTCTAGAGATATGTGTGTGTGTAAGCCGTACTTCCGCAAGCTGGTTGGGAACAGAAAGATTCTTTTCAGTTGCAAACTCCAATCCATACATAAAAAAAGAAAGAATAGCTCCAATCGGGTTTTACACTGAAACCTGCAGGAATCATTCCGGCACTAGGAACTGACTGATAAACCAGAGTAAATGTTTTTCCACCAAACTGTTCCATTTTTGCTAGATGAAAGAACGTCTCTCCACATGATCATTTCTGAGAGATAAGTGTGTGTGAAAGCCGTATTTCAGCTAGCTTGATGGGAACACTAAGATTCCTATCAGTTGCCAACTACACTGCATACAGTTATATGGGGAGGTACTAGCTCCAACACGGTTTAACAGTGAAAACTTCAGGAAATTCACACACCAGCACTAGGAAAGAGACTGGGAAACCACAGTAAAAGTTTCCCAACAACCCGTTCCCTTTGTGCTAGATGAAAGAAAGTCTCTCAACATGCTCAGTTCTGAGAGATATGTGTGTGGAAAGCTGTACTTCACCTATCTTGTTGGGAACACAAAGTTTCCTTTCAGTTGCAAACTCCATTCCTTATATATATATAGGGATTAATAGCCGCAACTCGGTTTTACAGTGAAAACTGCAGGAACTTCAACTGGAACTAGGAAACAGCCTGAGAAACCAGGGTAATCATTTCTCCTGCAAAGCTTTCCCTTTGTGCTAGCTGAACGAAAGAATATCCACATGCTCATTTCTGAGAGATAATTGTGTGTGTAAGCCGTCCTTCACCTTGCTTGTTGGGAACACGAAGTTTCTTTTCAGTTGCAATTTACAGTCCAACATATATGGGGAGGTACTAGCTCCAAATCCGTTTTACAGTGAATACTGCAAGAACTTTCAAAACGGCACTAGGAAAAAGACTGAGAAACCAGAGTAAAGTTTTCTTCAGCATCCGTTCACTTTGTTCTAGATTAATGAACGTCTCACTACAGGCTCAGTTCTGAGTGATAAGTGTGTGTGAAAGCCATCCTTCAGTTAGCTTGATGGGAAGAAAAGATTCTTTTCAGTTGCAAACGGCACTCCATACATATATATGTTGAGGTACTAGCTCCTTCTCTGTTTTTAAAGTGAAAACTGCAGGAAATTCACAAGGCTCTAGGAAACAGACTGAGAAAACCTGATTAAAAGTTTCTCCTGCAAACCTTTCCCTTTGGGCTAGATGAACGAACATCTCTCCACATGCTCAGTCCTCAGAGTTAAGTGTGTGTGAAAGCCGTCATTCACATATCTTGTTTGGAACATAAAATTTCTTTTCAGTTGCAAACTCCAATCCATACGAATATATGGGGATGTACTAGCTAAAACTCTGTTTTACAGTGAAAACTGCATGAACTTCATACCGGCACTAGGAAACAGAATAAGAAACCAGAGTAAAGTTTCTCCTGCAGATGGTTCCCTTTGTGCTGGATGAACGAATGTCTCTCCACATGCTCAGTTTTCAGAGATATTTTTGTGTGAAACTGTCCCTTAAAGTAGCTTGATGGGAACACAAAGTTTCCATTCAGTTGCAAACTCCACTCTTTACATATACATGGGCTGTACTAGTTCCAACTCGGTTTTAATGTGAAAACTGCAGGAAATTCAAACCGGCATTAGGAAACAGACTGAAAATCCAGAGTTAAACTTCTCCAGCAACCGTTCCTTTTGTGCTAGATGAACGAACGTCTCTCCACATGCTCATTTCTGAGAGATGTGTGTGTGAAAGCCGTATTTCAGCCAGCTTGATGGGAACACAAAACTTCTTTTCAGTTGCACACTGCTTTCCATACATATATATGGGTAGGTACTAAGCTCCAACTCGGTTTTACAGTGAAAACTGCAGGAAAATCAAACTGGCACTAGGAAATATACAGAGCGACCAGAGTAAAAGTTTCCCCTACAACCAGTTCCCTTTGTGCTAAATGAACGAACGTCTCTCCACATGCTCAGTTCTGAGAGAAAAGTGTGTGTGAAAACCGTACTTCACCTAGCTTGATGTGAACACAAAGTTTCTTTTCAGTTGCAAACTACACTGTATACATATATATGGGAGGTACTAGCTGCAACTTGGTTTTACAGTGAAAACTGCAGGTACTTCAAACCGGCACTAGGAAACAGACTGAGAATCCAGAGTAAACATATCTCCTGCAACCCGTTCCCTTTGTGTAGGCTGAAGGAAAGTCTCTCCACATGCTCAGTCCTGAGAGAAAATTCTGTGTGAAAGCGTCCCTTCACTAAGCTTGTTGGGAAAAAAAAGGTTCTTTTCAGTTGCAAAATACACTCCATACATATATATGGGGGAGGTACTAGCTCCAACACGATTTACAGTGAAAACTGCAGGAATTTCAAAACCGGCACTAGGAAACAGACTGTGAAACCAGAGTAAATGTTTCATCAGCATCCGTTCACTTTGTGCTAAATTCATGAACGTCTCTCTACAGGCTCAGTTATGAGAGATAAGTGTGTGTGAAATCCGTCCTTCAGCTAGCTTGATGGGAAGAAAAAGATTCTTTTCAGTTGCAAACTGCACTCCATACATATATATGTTAAGGTAATAGCTCCAACTCGGTTTTACAGTGAAAAATTCAGGAACTTCAAACCGGCACTAGGAAACAGACAGAAAAACCAGAGTAAAATTTCTCCAGCAACCGTTCCCTTTTTGCCAGATGAATGAACGTCTCTCCATATGCTCATTTCTGAGAGATAAGTGTGTGTGAAAGCCGTATTTCAGCCAGCTTGATGGGAACACAAAGTTTCTTTTCAGTGGCACACTGCATTCCATACATATATATGGGGAGGTACAAGCTCCAAATTGGTTTAACAGTGAAAACTGCAGAAACTTCAAACCGGATTAAGGAATCAGATGAGAAACCAGAGAACTAGTTTCTCCTGCAACCTGTTCCCTTTGTGCTAGATGAATGAACGTATCTCCACATGCTCATTTCTGAGAAATAAGTGTGTGTGAAAGAAGTACTTCACCTAGCATGTTGGGAACACAAAGTTTATTTCAGTTGCAAACTCCACTCCATACATATATATGGGGAGGTCTTAGCTCCAAATCGGTTTTACAGTGAAAACTGCAGGAATTTCAAACCGGCACTAGGAAAGAGAATTTCAAACAGAGTAAATGTTTCCTGCAACCCGTTCCTTTGGGACAGATGAAGGATCGTCTCTCCAAATGCTCAGTTCTGAGAGATAAGTGTGTGTGTAAGCCGCACTTCAACTAGGTTGATGGGAAAACAAAGATTCCTTTCAGTTGCCAACTACACTGCATACATATATATGGGGAGGTACTAGCTCCAACTCGGTTTAACAGTGAAATCTTCAGGAAATTCACACCAGCACTAGGAAACAGACTGAGAAACCATAGTAAAAGTTTCTCCAACAACAGGTTCCCTTTGTGCTAGATGAAAGAACGTCTCTCCACATGCTCAGTTCTGAGAGATATGTGTGTGTGAAAGCCTTCTTTCACCTATTTTATTGGGAACACAAAGTTTCCATTCAGTTGCAAACTCCATTCCTTATATATATATAGGGATTTACTAGCCCAAACTCGGTTTTACCGTGAAAAATGCATGAACTTCAAACCGGCACTAGGAAACAGGCTGAGAAACCAGAGTAAACATTTCTCCTGAAAACCTTTCCCTTTGTGCTAGCTGAACGAAAGACTCTCCACATGCTCAGTTCTGAGTGAAAAGAGTGTGTGAAAGCCTCCCTTCACCTAGCTTGTTGGGAAAACAAAGTTTCTTTTCAGTTGCAAACTACACTCCTTACATATATATGGGGAGGTACTAGCTCCATATCGGTTTTACAGTGAAAACTGCAGGAAATTCAAACCGGCACTAGGTAACAGATTTTGAAACAAGGGTAAATGTTTCTCCTGCATCCCGTTCCCTTTGGGGTAGATGAACAAACGTCTCTCCAAATGCTCTGTTCTGAGAGATATGTGTGTGTGTAAGCCGTACTTCAACAAGCTTGTTGGGAACACAAAATTTCTTTTGAGTTCCAAACTCCAATCCATACATAAATAAAGGGAGGTACTAGCTGCAACTCGGTTTTACAGTGAAAACTGCAGGAAATTTAAACCGGCACTAGAAAACAGATTGAGAAACCAGAGTAAAAGTTTCTCCAACAACCCGTTCCATTTGTGCTAGATGAAAGAACGTCTCTCCACATGCTCAGTTCTGAGAGATATGTGTGTGTGAAAGCCGTCCTTCACCTATCTTGTTGGGAACACAAAGTTTCCTTTCAGTTGCAAACTCCATTCCTTATATATATATAGGGAATTACTAGCCAAAACTAGGTTTTACAGTGAAAAATACATGAACTTCAAACCGGCAATAGGAAACAGACTGAGAAACCAGAGTAAACGTTTCTCCTGCCACCCTTTCCCTTTGTGCTAGCTGAACGAAAGTATCTCCACATGCTCAGTTCTGAGAGAGAATTGTGTGTGAAAGCCGCCCTTCACTTAGCTTGTTGGGAAAACAAAGTTTCTTTTCAGTAGCAAACTACACCCCTTACATATATATGGGGAGGTACTAGCTCCAAACCTGTTTTACAGTGAAAACTGCAGGAAGTTCAAACCGGCACTAGAAAACAGACTGAGAAACCAGAGTAAAAGTTTCCCTGCAATCCGTTCCTTATGTGCTAGCTAAACAAACGTCTCTCCACATGCTCAGTTTTGAGAGATGTGTGTGTGAAAGCCGTCCTTCACATAGCTTGATGGGAACACAAAATTTCCTTTCAGTTTCAAACTCCTCTCCATAAATATACATGGACAGTACTAGTTAAACTCGCTTTTACAGTGAAAACTGCGGGAACTTCAAACCGGCTCTAGGAAACAGACTGAGAAAACAGAATAAAAGTTTCTCCAGCAACAGTTCCCTTTGTGTTAGATGAACTAACGTCTCTCCACATGCTCAGTTCTGAGAGATAATTTTGTGTGAAAGCCGTACATCACCTAGCTTGTTGGGAACACAAAGTTTCTTTTCAGTTGCAAACGGCACTCCATACATATATATTTGTAGGTACAATATCCAACTTTATTTTACAGTGAAAACTGCAGGAAATTCAAACCGGCACTAGGAAACAGACTGAGAAACCAGAGAAAAAGTTTCTCCTGTAACCCGTTCCCTTTGTGCGAGATGAACGAAAGTCTCTCCACATGCTCATTTCTGAGAGATAATTGTGTGTGTAAGCCATCATTCACCTTGCTTGTTGGGAACATGAAGATTCTTTTCAGATGCAAATTACCATTCATACATATATATGGGGAGGTACTAGCTCCAAATCCTTTTTACAGTGAATACTGCAGGAAGTTCAAACTGACACTAGGAAACAGACTGTGAAATCAGAGTAAATGTTTCTTCAGCATCCGTTCACTTTGTGCTAGATTAATGAACGTCTCTCTACAGGCTCAGTTCTGAGAGATAAGTGTGTGTGAAAGCCGTGCTTCGGCTAGCTTGATGGGAAGAAAAAGATTCTTTTCAGTTGCTAACGGCACTCCATATATATATATGTTGAGGTACTAGCTCCAACTCGGTTTTACAGTGAAAAATTCAGGAACTTCAAACTGGCACTACGAAACAGACTGAAAAACCAGAGTAAAATTTCTCCAGCAACCGTTCCCTTTTTGCTAGATGAACGAACGTCTCTCCACATGCTCATTTCAGAGAGATAAGAGTGTGTGAAAGCCGTATTTCAGCTAGCTTGATGGGAACACAAAGATTCTTTTCATTTGCACACAGCATTCCATACATATATATGGGGAGGTACAAGCTCCAACTCGGTTTTACAGTGAAACCTGCAGAAACTTCAAACCGGATCAAGGAATCAGACTGAGAAACCAGAGAACTAGTTTCTCCTACAACCTGTTCCCTTTGTGCTAGATGAATGAACGTCTCTCCACATGTTCAGTTCTGAAAAATAAGTGTGTGTGAAAGCCGTTCTTTACCTAGCTTGTTGGGAACAAAAAGTTTATTTCAGTTGCAAACTCCACTCCATACATATATATATGGTGAGGTCCTAGCTCCAACTCGGTTTTACAGAGAAAACTGCAGGAAATTCAAACCGGCACTAGGAAACAGACTTTGAAACAAGAGCAAATATTTCACCTGCAACCCGTTCTCTTTGGGCTAGATGAACGAACGTCTCTCCAAATGCTCAGTTCTGAGAGATATGTGTGTGTGTAAGCCGTACTTCAACAAGCTTGTTGGGAACACAAAATTTCTTTTGAGTTCCAAATTCCAATCCATACATAAATAAAGGTAGGTTCTAGCTCCAACTCGGTTTTACAGAGAAAACTGCAGGAAAATTAAACAGGCACTAGAAAACAGACTGAGAAACCAGAGTAAACATTTCTCCTGTAACCAGTTCCCTTTGTGCTAGCTGAACGATAGTCTCTCCACATGCTCAGTTCTGAGAGGAAAGTGTGTGTGAAAGCCTCCCTTCACCTAGCTTGTTGGGAAAACAAAGTTTCTTTTCAGTTGCAAACTCCATTCTTTACATATATAAGGGGAGGTTCTAGCTCCAATTCGGTTTTACAGTGAAAACTGCAGGAAATTCAAACCAGCTCTAGGAAACAGAATTTGAAACTAAAGTAAATGTTTCTTCTGCAACCCGTTCCCTTTGGGATAGATGAACGAACGTCTCTCCAAATGCTCAGTTCTGAGAGATATGTGTGTTTGTAAGCCGTACTTCAACAAGCTTGTTGGGAACACAAAATTTCTTTTGAATTCCAATCTCCAATCCATACATAAATAAAGGTAGGTACTAACTCCAGCACGGTTTTACAGTGAAAACTGCAGGAAATTTAAACCGGCACTAGAAAAAAGACTGAGAAACCAGAGTAAAAGTTTATACAGCAACCCATTCCATTTGTGCTAGATGAAAGAACGTCTTTCCACATGCTCATTTCTGAGAGATAAATGTGTGTGAAAGCCGCCATTCACATAGGTTGATGGGAACACAAAGATTCCTTTCAGTTGCAAAGTTCAGTGCATACATATATATGGGGAGGTACAAATTGCAACTCGGTTTTACAGTGAAAACTGCAGGAACTTCCAACCGGCACTAGGAAACAGACTGAGAAACAAGAGTAAAATTTCCCTGCAATCCGTTTCTTTTGTGCTTGCTAAACGAACGTCTCTCCACATGCTCATTTCTGAGAGATGTGTGTGTGAAAGCCGACCTTCACGTAGCTTGATGGGAACACAAAGTTTCCTTTCAGTTTCAAACTCCTTTCCATATATATACATGGACAGTACTAGTTCCAACTCGGTTTTACAGTGAAAACTGCGGGAATTTCAAACCGGCTCTAGGAAACAGACTGAGAAACCAGAGTAAAAGTTTCTCCAGCAACAGTTCCCTTTGTGCTAGATGAACTAACGTCCTTCCACATGCTCAGTTCTGAGAGAAAATTGTGTGTGAAAGCCGTACATCAACTAGCTTGTTGGGAATACAAAGTTTCTTTTCAGTTGCAAACTGCACTCCATACATATATATGGGGAGGTACAAGATCCAACATATTTTACAGTGAAAACTGCAGGAACTTCAAACCAGCACTAGGAAACAGACTTAGAAACTAGAGTAAATGTTTCTCCTGCAAACCTTTCCCTTTGGGCTTGATGAACGAACGTCTCTCCAAATGCTCAGTTCTAAGAGATATGTGTGTGTGTAAGCCGTACTTCCGCAAGCTGGTTGGGAACAGAAAGATTCTTTTCAGTTGCAAACTCCAATCCATACATAAAAAAAGAAAAGAATAGCTCCAATCGGGTTTTACACTGAAACCTGCAGGAACTTCATTCCGGCACTAGGAACTGACTGATAAACCAGAGTAAATGTTTTTCCACCAAACTGTTCCATTTTTGCTAGATGAAAGAACGTCTCTCCACATGATCATTTCTGAGAGATAAGTGTGTGTGAAAGCCGTATTTCAGCTAGCTTGATGGGAACACTAAGATTCCTATCAGTTGCCAACTACACTGCATACAGTTATATGGGGAGGTACTAGCTCCAACACGGTTTAACAGTGAAAACTTCAGAAATTCACACCAGCACTAGGAAAGAGACTGGGAAACCAGAGTAAAAGTTTCCCCAACAACCCGTTCCCTTTGTGCTAGATGAAAGAAAGTCTCTCAACATGCTCAGTTCTGAGAGATATGTGTGTGTGAAAGCTGTACTTCACCTATCTTGTTGGGAACACAAAGTTTCCTTTCAGTTGCAAACTCCATTCCTTATATATATATAGGGATTTAATAGCCGCAACTCGGTTTTACAGTGAAAACTGCAGGAACTTCAAACTGGAACTAGGAAACAGCCTGAGAAACCAGGGTAATCATTTCTCCTGCAAAGCTTTCCCTTTGTGCTAGCTGAACGAAAGAATATCCACATGCTCATTTCTGAGAGATAATTGTGTGTGTAAGCCGTCCTTCACCTTGCTTGTTGGGAACACGAAGTTTCTTTTCAGTTGCAATTTACAGTCCATACATATATATGGGGAGGTACTAGCTCCAAATCCGTTTTACAGTGAATACTGCAAGAACTTCAAAACGGCACTAGGAAAAAGACTGAGAAACCAGAGTAAAGTTTCTTCAGCATCCGTTCACTTTGTTCTAGATTAATGAACGTCTCACTACAGGCTCAGTTCTGAGTGATAAGTGTGTGTGAAAGCCATCCTTCAGTTAGCTTGATGGGAAGAAAAAGATTCTTTTCAGTTGCAAACGGCACTCCATACATATATATGTTGAGGTACTAGCTCCTTCTCTGTTTTAAAGTGAAAACTGCAGGAAATTCACAACGGCTCTAGGAAACAGACTGAGAAACCTGATTAAAAGTTTCTCCTGCAAACCTTTCCCTTTGGGCTAGATGAACGAACATCTCTCCACATGCTCAGTCCTCAGAGTTAAGTGTGTGTGAAAGCCGTCATTCACATATCTTGTTTGGAACATAAAATTTCTTTTCAGTTGCAAACTCCAATCCATACGAATATATGGGGATGTACTAGCTAAAACTCTGTTTTACAGTGAAAACTGCATGAACTTCATACCGGCACTAGGAAACAGAATAAGAAACCAGAGTAAAGTTTCTCCTGCAGATGGTTCCCTTTGTGCTGGATGAACGAATGTCTCTCCACATGCTCAGTTTTCAGAGATATTTTTGTGTGAAAACTGTCCTTAAAGTAGCTTGATGGGAACACAAAGTTTCCATTCAGTTGCAAACTCCACTCTTTATATATACATGGGCTGTACTAGTTCCAACTCGGTTTTAATGTGAAAACTGCAGGAAATTCAAACCGGCATTAGGAAACAGACTGAAAATCCAGAGTTAAACTTCTCCAGCAACCGTTCCTTTTGTGCTAGATGAACGAACGTCCCTCCACATGCTCATTTCTGAGAGATAAGTGTGTGTGAAAGCCGTATTTCAGCCAGCTTGATGGGAACACAAAACTTCTTTTCAGTTGCACACTGCTTTCCATACATATATATGGGTAGGTACTAGCTCCAACTCGGTTTTACAGTGAAAACTGCAGGAAAATCAAACTGGCACTAGGAAATATACAGAGCGACCAGAGTAAAAGTTTCCCCTACAACCAGTTCCCTTTGTGCTAAATGAACGAACGTCTCTCCACATGCTCAGTTCTGAGAGAAAAGTGTGTGTGAAAACCGTACTTCACCTAGCTTGATGTGAACACAAAGTTTCTTTTCAGTTGCAAACTACACTGTATACATATATATGGGAGGTACTAGCTGCAACTTGGTTTTACAGTGAAAACTGCAGGTACTTCAAACCGGCACTAGGAAACAGACTGAGAATCCAGAGTAAACATATCTCCTGCAACCCGTTCCCTTTGTGTAGGCTGAAGGAAAGTCTCTCCACACGCTCAGTCCTGAGAGAAAATTCTGTGTGAAAGCGTCCCTTCACTAAGCTTGTTGGGAAAAAAAAGGTTCTTTTCAGTTGCAAAATACACTCCATACATATATATGGGGAGGTACTAGCTCCAACACGATTTACAGTGAAAACTGCAGGAATTTCAAACCGGCACTAGGAAACAGACTGTGAAACCAGAGTAAATGTTTCATCAGCATCCGTTCACTTTGTGCTAAATTCATGAACGTCTCTCTACAGGCTCAGTTATGAGAGATAAGTGTGTGTGAAATCCGTCCTTCAGCTAGCTTGATGGGAAGAAAAAGATTCTTTTCAGTTGCAAACTGCACTCCATACATATATATGTTAAGGTAATAGCTCCAACTCGGTTTTACAGTGAAAAATTCAGGAACTTCAAACCGGCACTAGGAAACAGACAGAAAAACCAGAGTAAAATTTCTCCAGCAACCGTTCCCTTTTTGCCAGATGAATGAACGTCTCTCCATATGCTCATTTCTGAGAGATAAGTGTGTGTGAAAGCCGTATTTCAGCCAGCTTGATGGGAACACAAAGTTTCTTTTCAGTGGCACACTGCATTCCATACATATATATGGGGAGGTACAAGCTCCAAATTGGTTTAACAGTGAAAACTGCAGAAACTTCAAACCGGATTAAGGAATCAGATGAGAAACCAGAGAACTAGTTTCTCCTGCAACCTGTTCCCTTTGTGCTAGATGAATGAACGTATCTCCACATGCTCATTTCTGAGAAATAAGTGTGTGTGAAAGAAGTACTTCACCTAGCATGTTGGGAACACAAAGTTTATTTCAGTTGCAAACTCCACTCCATACATATATATGGGGAGGTCTTAGCTCCAAATCGGTTTTACAGTGAAAACTGCAGGAATTTCAAACCGGCACTAGGAAAGAGATATTTCAAACAGAGTAAATGTTTTCCTGCAACCCGTTCCTTTGGGACAGATGAAGGATCGTCTCTCCAAATGCTCAGTTCTGAGAGATAAGTGTGTGTGTAAGCCGCACTTCAACTAGGTTGATGGGAAAACAAAGATTCCTTTCAGTTGCCAACTACACTGCATACATATATATGGGGAGGTACTAGCTCCAACTCGGTTTAACAGTGAAATCTTCAGGAAATTCACACCAGCACTAGGAAACAGACTGAGAAACCATAGTAAAAGTTTCTCCAACAACAGGTTCCCTTTGTGCTAGATGAAAGAACGTCTCTCCACATGCTCAGTTCTGAGAGATATGTGTGTGTGAAAGCCTTCTTTCACCTATTTTATTGGGAACACAAAGTTTCCATTCAGTTGCAAACTCCATTCCTTATATATATATAGGGATTTACTAGCCCAAACTCGGTTTTACCGTGAAAAATGCATGAACTTCAAACCGGCACTAGGAAACAGGCTGAGAAACCAGAGTAAACATTTCTCCTGAAAACCTTTCCCTTTGTGCTAGCTGAACGAAAGACTCTCCACATGCTCAGTTCTGAGTGAAAAGAGTGTGTGAAAGCCTCCCTTCACCTAGCTTGTTGGGAAAACAAAGTTTCTTTTCAGTTGCAAACTACACTCCTTACATATATATGGGGAGGTACTAGCTCCATATCGGTTTTACAGTGAAAACTGCAGGAAATTCAAACCGGCACTAGGTAACAGATTTTGAAACAAGAGTAAATGTTTCTCCTGCATCCCGTTCCCTTTGGGGTAGATGAACAAACGTCTCTCCAAATGCTCTGTTCTGAGAGATATGTGTGTGTGTAAGCCGTACTTCAACAAGCTTGTTGGGAACACAAAATTTCTTTTGAGTTCCAAACTCCAATCCATACATAAATAAAGGGAGGTACTAGCTGCAACTCGGTTTTACAGTGAAAACTGCAGGAAATTTAAACCGGCACTAGAAAACAGAGTGAGAAACCAGAGTAAAAGTTTCTCCAACAACCCGTTCCATTTGTGCTAGATGAAAGAACGTCTCTCCACATGCTCAGTTCTGAGAGATATGTGTGTGTGAAAGCCGTCCTTCACCTATCTTGTTGGGAACACAAAGTTTCCTTTCAGTTGCAAACTCCATTCCTTATATATATATAGGGAATTACTAGCCAAAACTAGGTTTTACAGTGAAAAATACATGAACTTCAAACCGGCAATAGGAAACAGACTGAGAAACCAGAGTAAACGTTTCTCCTGCCACCCTTTCCCTTTGTGCTAGCTGAACGAAAGTATCTCCACATGCTCAGTTCTGAGAGAGAATTGTGTGTGAAAGCCGCCCTTCACTTAGCTTGTTGGGAAAACAAAGTTTCTTTTCAGTAGCAAACTACACCCCTTACATATATATGGGGAGGTACTAGCTCCAAACCTGTTTTACAGTGAAAACTGCAGGAAGTTCAAACCGGCACTAGAAAACAGACTGAGAAACCAGAGTAAAAGTTTCCCTGCAATCCGTTCCTTATGTGCTAGCTAAACAAACGTCTCTCCACATGCTCAGTTTTGAGAGATGTGTGTGTGAAAGCCGTCCTTCACATAGCTTGATGGGAACACAAAATTTCCTTTCAGTTTCAAACTCCTCTCCATAAATATACATGGACAGTACTAGTTAAACTCGCTTTTACAGTGAAAACTGCGGGAACTTCAAACCGGCTCTAGGAAACAGACTGAGAAAACAGAATAAAAGTTTCTCCAGCAACAGTTCCCTTTGTGTTAGATGAACTAACGTCTCTCCACATGCTCAGTTCTGAGAGATAATTTTGTGTGAAAGCCGTACATCACCTAGCTTGTTGGGAACACAAAGTTTCTTTTCAGTTGCAAACGGCACTCCATACATATATATTTGTAGGTACAATATCCAACTTTATTTTACAGTGAAAACTGCAGGAAATTCAAACCGGCACTAGGAAACAGACTGAGAAACCAGAGAAAAAGTTTCTCCTGTAACCCGTTCCCTTTGTGCGAGATGAACGAAAGTCTCTCCACATGCTCATTTCTGAGAGATAATTGTGTGTGTAAGCCATCATTCACCTTGCTTGTTGGGAACATGAAGATTCTTTTCAGATGCAAATTACCATTCATACATATATATGGGGAGGTACTAGCTCCAAATCCTTTTTACAGTGAATACTGCAGGAAGTTCAAACTGACACTAGGAAACAGACTGTGAAATCAGAGTAAATGTTTCTTCAGCATCCGTTCACTTTGTGCTAGATTAATGAACGTCTCTCTACAGGCTCAGTTCTGAGAGATAAGTGTGTGTGAAAGCCGTGCTTCGGCTAGCTTGATGGGAAGAAAAAGATTCTTTTCAGTTGCTAACGGCACTCCATATATATATATGTTGAGGTACTAGCTCCAACTCGGTTTTACAGTGAAAAATTCAGGAACTTCAAACTGGCACTACGAAACAGACTGAAAAACCAGAGTAAAATTTCTCCAGCAACCGTTCCCTTTTTGCTAGATGAACGAACGTCTCTCCACATGCTCATTTCAGAGAGATAAGAGTGTGTGAAAGCCGTATTTCAGCTAGCTTGATGGGAACACAAAGATTCTTTTCATTTGCACACAGCATTCCATACATATATATGGGGAGGTACAAGCTCCAACTCGGTTTTACAGTGAAACCTGCAGAAACTTCAAACCGGATCAAGGAATCAGACTGAGAAACCAGAGAACTAGTTTCTCCTACAACCTGTTCCCTTTGTGCTAGATGAATGAACGTCTCTCCACATGCTCAGTTCTGAAAAATAAGTGTGTGTGAAAGCCGTTCTTTACCTAGCTTGTTGGGAACAAAAAGTTTATTTCAGTTGCAAACTCCACTCCATACATATATATATGGTGAGGTCCTAGCTCCAACTCGGTTTTACAGAGAAAACTGCAGGAAATTCAAACCGGCACTAGGAAACAGACTTTGAAACAAGAGCAAATATTTCACCTGCAACCCGTTCTCTTTGGGCTAGATGAACGAACGTCTCTCCAAATGCTCAGTTCTGAGAGATATGTGTGTGTGTAAGCCGTACTTCAACAAGCTTGTTGGGAACACAAAATTTCTTTTGAGTTCCAAATTCCAATCCATACATAAATAAAGGTAGGTTACTAGCTTCCAACTCGGTTTTACAGAGAAAACTGCAGGAAAATTAAACAGGCACTTAGAAAACAGACTGAGAAACCAGAGTAAACATTTCTCCTGTAACCAGTTCCCTTTGTGCTAGCTGAACGATAGTCTCTCCACATGCTCAGTTCTGAGAGGAAAGTGTGTGTGAAAGCCTCCCTTCACCTAGCTTGTTGGGAAAACAAAGTTTCTTTTCAGTTGCAAACTCCATTCTTTACATATATAAGGGGAGGTTACTAGCTCCAATTCGGTTTTACAGTGAAAACTGCAGGAAATTCAAACCAGCACTAGGAAACAGAATTTGAAACTAAAGTAAATGTTTCTTCTGCAACCCGTTCCCTTTGGGATAGATGAACGAACGTCTCTCCAAATGCTCAGTTCTGAGAGATATGTGTGTTTGTAAGCCGTACTTCAACAAGCTTGTTGGGAACACAAAATTTCTTTTGAATTCCAATCTCCAATCCATACATAAATAAAGGTAGGTACTAGCTCCAGCACGGTTTTACAGTGAAAACTGCAGGAAATTTAAACCGGCACTAGAAAAAAGACTGAGAAACCAGAGTAAAAGTTTATACAGCAACCCGTTCCATTTGTGCTAGATGAAAGAACGTCTTTCCACATGCTCATTTCTGAGAGATAAATGTGTGTGAAAGCCGCCATTCACATAGGTTGATGGGAACACAAAGATTCCTTTCAGTTGCAAAGTTCAGTGCATACATATATATGGGGAGGTACAAATTGCAACTCGGTTTTACAGTGAAAACTGCAGGAACTTCCAACCGGCACTAGGAAACAGACTGAGAAACAAGAGTAAATTTCCCTGCAATCCGTTCCTTTTGTGCTTGCTAAACGAACGTCTCTCCACATGCTCATTTCTGAGAGATGTGTGTGTGAAAGCCGACCTTCACGTAGCTTGATGGGAACACAAAGTTTCCTTTCAGTTTCAAACTCCTCTCCATAAATATACATGGACAGTACTAGTTCCAACTCGGTTTTACAGTGAAAACTGCGTTAACTTCAAACCGGCTCTAGGAAACATACTGAGAAACCAGAGTAAAAATTTCTCCAGCAACAGTTCCCTTTGTGCTAGATGAACTAAAGTCTCTCCACATGCTCAGTTCTGAGAGATAATTCTGTGTGAAAGCCGTACAACACCTTGCTTGTTGGGAATACAAAGTTTCTTTTCAGTAACAAAATGCACTCCATACATATATATGGGGAGGTACAAGATCCAACTTTATTTTACATTGAAAACTGCAGGAACTTCAAACCGGCACTAGGAAACAGACTTTGAAACAAGAGTAAATATTTCCCCTGCAACCCGTTCCCTTTGGGCTAGATGAACGAACGTCTCTCCAAATGCTCATTTCTGAGAGATATGTGTGTGTGTAAGCCGTACATCCCAAATCTTGTTGGGAACACAAAGTTTCTTTTCAGTTGCAAACTCCAATCCATACATATACAAAGGAAAGTACTAGCTCCAACTCGGTTTTACACTGAAACCTGCAGGAACTTCAATCCGGCACTAGGAACTGACTGATAAACCAGAGTAAAGGTTTTTCCACCAACCCGTTCCATTTTTGCTAGATGAAAGAACGTCTCTCCACATGATCATTTCTGAGAGATAAGTGTGTGTAAAAGACGTATTTCAGCTAGCTTGATGGGAACACTAAGATTCCTATCAGTTGCCAACTACACTGCATACAGTTATATGGGGAGGTACTAGCTCCAACTCGGTTTAACACTGAAAATTTCAGGAAATTCACACAAGCACTAGGAAAGAGACTGGGAAACCACAGTAAAAGTTTCTCCAACAACCCGTTCCCTTTGTGCTAGATGAAAGAACGTCTCTCAACATGCTCAGTTCTGAGAGATATGTGTGTGTGAAAGCCGTCCTTCACCTATCTTGTTGGGAACACAAAGTTTCCTTTCAGTTGCAAACTCCATTCCTTATATATATATAGGGATTTAATAGCCCCAACTCGGTTTTACAGTGAAAACTGCAGGAACTTCAAACTGGAACTAGGAAAGAACCTGAGAAACCAGGGTAATCATTTCTCCTGCAAAGCTTTCCCTTTGTGCTAGCTGAACGAAAGAATATCCACATGCTCATTTCTGAGAGATAATTGTGTGTGTAAGCCGTCCTTCACCTTGCTTGTTGGGAACACGAAGTTTCTTTTCAGTTGCAATTTACAGTCCATACATATATATGGGGAGGTACTAGCTCCAAATCCGTTTTTACAGTGAAAACTGCAGGAATTTCAAACCGGCACTAGGAAACAGACTGTGAAACCAGAGTAAATGTTTCATCAGCATCCGTTCACTTTGTGCTAAATTCATGAACGTCTCTCTACAGGCTCAGTTATGAGAGATAAGTGTGTGTGAAATCCGTCCTTCAGCTAGCTTGATGGGAAGAAAAGATTCTTTTCAGTTGCAAACTGCACTCCATACATATATATGTTAAGGTAATAGCTCCAACTCGGTTTTACAGTGAAAAATTCAGGAACTTCAAACCGGCACTAGGAAACAGACAGAAAAACCAGAGTAAAATTTCTCCAGCAACCGTTCCCTTTTTGCCAGATGAATGAACGTCTCTCCATATGCTCATTTCTCAGAGATAAGTGTGTGTGAAAGCCGCATTTCAGCCAGCTTGATGGGAACACAAAGTTTCTTTTCAGTGGCACACTGCATTCCATACATATATATGGGGAGGTACAAGCTCCAAATCGGTTTAACAGTGAAAACTGCAGAAACTTCAAACCGGATTAAGGAATCAGATGAGAAACCAGAGAACTAGTTTCTCCTGCAACCTGTTCCCTTTGTGCTAGATGAATGAACGTATCTCCACATGCTCATTTCTGAGAAATAAGTGTGTGTGAAAGAAGTACTTCACCTAGCATGTTGGGAACACAAAGTTTATTTCAGTTGCAAACTCCACTCCATACATATATATGGGGAGGTCTTAGCTCCAAATCGGTTTTACAGTGAAAACTGCAGGAATTTCAAACCGGCACTAGGAAAGAGAATTTCAAACAGAGTAAATGTTTTCCTGCAACCCGTTCCTTTGGGACAGATGAAGGATCGTCTCTCCAAATGCTCAGTTCTGAGAGATAAGTGTGTGTGTAAGCCGCACTTCAACTAGGTTGATGGGAAAACAAAGATTCCTTTCAGTTGCCAACTGCACTGCATACATATATACGGGGAGGTACTAGCTCCAACTCGGTTTAACAGTGAAATCTTCAGGAAATTCACACCAGCACTAGGAAACAGACTGAGAAACCATAGTAAAAGTTTCTCCAACAACAGGTTCCCTTTGTGCTAGATGAAAGAACGTCTCTCCACATGCTCAGTTCTGAGAGATATGTGTGTGTGAAAGCCTTCTTTCACCTATTTTATTGGGAACACAAAGTTTCCATTCAGTTGCAAACTCCATTCCTTATATATATATAGGGATTTACTAGCCCAAACTCGGTTTTACCGTGAAAAATGCATGAACTTCTAACCGGCACTAGGAAACAGGCTGAGAAACCAGAGTAAACATTTCTCCTGAAAACCTTTCCCTTTGTGCTAGCTGAACGAAAGACTCTCCACATGCTCAGTTCTGAGTGAAAAGAGTGTGTGAAAGCCTCCCTTCACCTAGCTTGTTGGGAAAACAAAGTTTCTTTTCAGTTGCAAACTACACTCCTTACATATATATGGGGAGGTACTAGCTCCATATCGGTTTTACAGTGAAAACTGCAGGAAATTCAAACCGGCACTAGGTAACAGATTTTGAAACAAGAGTAAATGTTTCTCCTGCATCCCGTTCCCTTTGGGGTAGATGAACAAACGTCTCTCCGAATGCTCTGTTCTGAGAGATATGTGTGTGTGTAAGCCGTACTTCAACAAGCTTGTTGGGAACACAAAATTTCTTTTGAGTTCCAAACTCCAATCCATACATAAATAAAGGGAGGTACTAGCTGCAACTCGGTTTTACAGTGAAAACTGCAGGAAATTTAAAACCGGCACTAGAAAACAGAGTGAGAAACCAGAGTAAAAGTTTCTCCAACAACCCGTTCCATTTGTGCTAGATGAAAGAACGTCTCTCCACATGCTCAGTTCTGAGAGATATGTGTGTGTGAAAGCCGTCCTTCACCTATCTTGTTGGGAACACAAAGTTTCCTTTCAGTTGCAAACTCCATTCCTTATATATATATAGGGAATTACTAGCCAAAACTAGGTTTTACAGTGAAAAATACATGAACTTCAAACCGGCAATAGGAAACAGACTGAGAAACCAGAGTAAACGTTTCTCCTGCAACCCTTTCCCTTTGTGCTAGCTGAACGAAAGTATCTCCACATGCTCAGTTCTGAGAGAGAATTGTGTGTGAAAGCCGCCCTTCACTTAGCTTGTTGGGAAAACAAAGTTTCTTTTCAGTAGCAAACTACACCCCTTACATATATATGGGGAGGTACTAGCTCCAAACCTGTTTTACAGTGAAAACTGCAGGAAGTTCAAACCGGCACTAGAAAACAGACTGAGAAACCAGAGTAAAAGTTTCCCTGCAATCCGTTCCTTATGTGCTAGCTAAACAAACGTCTCTCCACATGCTCAGTTTTGAGAGATGTGTGTGTGAAAGCCGTCCTTCACATAGCTTGATGGGAACACAAAATTTCTTTCAGTTTCAAACTCCTCTCCATAAATATACATGGACAGTACTAGTTAAACTCGCTTTTACAGTGAAAACTGCGGGAACTTCAAACCGGCTCTAGGAAACAGACTGAGAAAACAGAATAAAAGTTTCTCCAGCAACAGTTCCCTTTGTGTTAGATGAACTAACGTCTCTCCACATGCTCAGTTCTGAGAGATAATTTTGTGTGAAAGCCGTACATCACCTAGCTTGTTGGGAACACAAAGTTTCTTTTCAGTTGCAAACGGCACTCCATACATATATATTTGTAGGTACAATATCCAACTTTATTTTACAGTGAAAACTGCAGGAAATTCAAACGGCACTAGGAAAACAGACTGAGAAACCAGAGAAAAAGTTTCTCCTGTAACCGTTCCCTTTGTGCGAGATGAACGAAAGTCTCTCCACATGCTCATTTCTGAGAGATAATTTGTGTGTAAGCCGTCATTCACCTTGCTGTTGGAACATGAAGATTCTTTCAGATGCAAATTACCATTCATACATATATATGGGGAGGATACTAGCTTCCACATCCTTTTTACAGGAATACTGCAGGAAGTTCAAACTGACACTAGGAAAACAGACTGTGAAATCAGAGTAAAATGTTTCTCAGCATCCGTTCACTTTGTGCTAGATTAATGAACGTCTCTCTACAGGCTCAGTTCTGAGAGATAAGTGTGTGTGAAAGCCGTGCTTCCGTCTAGCTTGATGGGAAGAAAAGATTTTTTCAGTTGCTAACAGGCACTCCATAGATATATATGTTGAGGTAATAGCTCCAACTCGGTTTTACAGTGAAAAATTCAGGAACTTCAAACGGGCACTACGAAACAGACGAAAAACCAGAGTAAAATTTCTCCAGCAACCGTTCCCTTTTTGCTAGATGACGAACGTCTCTCCACATGCTCATTTCAGAGAGATAAGAGTGTGTGAAAGCCGTATTTCAGCTAGCTTGACGGGAACACAAAGATTCTTTTCAGTTGCACACAGCATTCCATACATATATATGGGGAGGTACAAGCTCCAACTCGGTTTTACAGTGAAACCTGCAGAAACTTCAAACCGGATCAAGGAATCAGACTGAGAAACCAGAGAACTAGTTCTCCTAAAACCTGTTCCCTTTGTGCTAGATGAATGAACGTCTCTCCACATGCTCAGTTCTGAAAAATAAGTGTGTGTGAAGCCGTTCTTTACCTAGCTTGTTGGGAACAAAAAGTTTATTTCAGTTGCAAACTCCACTCCATACATATATATATGGTGAGGTCCTAGCTCCAACTCGGTTTTACAGAGAAAAACTGCAGGAATTCAAACCAGCACTAGGAAACAGACTTGAAACAAGAGCAAATATTTCACCTGCAACCCGTTCTCTTTGGGCTAGATGAACGAACGTCTCTCCAATGCTCAGTTCTGAGAGATATGTGTGTGTGTAAGCCGTACTTCAACAAGCTTGTTGGGAACACAAAATTTCTTTTGAGTTCCAAATTCCAATCCATACATAAATAAAGGTAGGTTCTAGCTCCAACTCGGTTTTACAGAGAAAACTGCAGGAAAATTAAACAGGCACTAGAAAACAGACTGAGAAACCAGAGTAAACATTTCTCCTGTAACCAGTTCCCTTTGTGCTAGCTGAACGACTAGTCTCTCCACATGCTCAGTTCTGAGAGGAAAGTGTGTGTGAAAGCCTCCCTTCACCTAGCTTGTTGGGAAAACAAAGTTTCTTTTCAGTTGCAAACTCCATTCTTTACATATATAAGGGGAGGTACTAGCTCCAATTCGGTTTTACAGTGAAAACTGCAGGAAATTCAAACCAGCACTAGGAAACAGAATTTGAAACTAAAGTAAATGTTTCTTCTGCAACCCGTTCCCTTTGGGATAGATGAACGAACGTCTCTCCAAATGCTCAGTTCTGAGAGATATGTGTGTTTGTAAGCCGTACTTCAACAAGCTTGTTGGGAACACAAAATTTCTTTTGAATTCCAATCTCCAATCCATACATAAATAAAGGTAGGTACTAGCTCCAGCACGGTTTTACAGTGAAAACTGCAGGAAATTTAAACCGGCACTAGAAAAAAGACTGAGAAACCAGAGTAAAAGTTTATCCAGCAACCCGTTCCATTTGTGCTAGATGAAAGAACGTCTTTCCACATGCTCATTTCTGAGAGATAAATGTGTGTGAAAGCCGCCATTCACATAGGTTGATGGGAACACGAAGATTCCTTTCAGTTGCAAAGTTCAGTGCATACATATATATGGGGAGGTACAAATTGCAACTCGGTTTTACAGTGAAAACTGCAGGAACTTCCAACCGGCACTAGGAAACAGACTGAGAAACAAGAGTAAAATTTCCCTGCAATCCGTTCCTTTTGTGCTTGCTAAACGAACGTCTCTCCACATGCTCATTTCTGAGAGATGTGTGTGTGAAAGCCGACCTTCACGTAGCTTGATGGGAACACAAAGTTTCCTTTCAGTTTCAAACTCCTCTCCATAAATATACATGGACAGTACTAGTTCCAACTCGGTTTTACAGTGAAAACTGCGTTAACTTCAAACCGGCTCTAGGAAACATACTGAGAAACCAGAGTAAAAATTTCTCCAGCAACAGTTCCCTTTGTGCTAGATGAACTAAAGTCTCTCCACATGCTCAGTTCTGAGAGATAATTCTGTGTGAAAGCCGTACAACACCTTGCTTGTTGGGAATACAAAGTTTCTTTTCAGTAACAAAATGCACTCCATACATATATATGGGGAGGTACAAGATCCAACTTTATTTTACATTGAAAACTGCAGGAACTTCAAACCGGCACTAGGAAACAGACTTTGAAACAAGAGTAAATATTTCCCCTGCAACCCGTTCCCTTTGGGCTAGATGAACGAACGTCTCTCCAAATGCTCATTTCTGAGAGATATGTGTGTGTGTAAGCCGTACATCCCAAATCTTGTTGGGAACACAAAGTTTCTTTTCAGTTGCAAACTCCAATCCATACATATACAAAGGAAAGTACTAGCTCCAACTCGGTTTTACACTGAAACCTGCAGGAACTTCAATCCGGCACTAGGAACTGACTGATAAACCAGAGTAAAGGTTTTTCCACCAACCCGTTCCATTTTTGCTAGATGAAAGAACGTCTCTCCACATGATCATTTCTGAGAGATAAGTGTGTGTAAAAGCCGTATTTCAGCTAGCTTGATGGGAACACTAAGATTCCTATCAGTTGCCAACTACACTGCATACAGTTATATGGGGAGGTACTAGCTCCAACTCGGTTTAACACTGAAAATTTCAGGAAATTCACACAAGCACTAGGAAAGAGACTGGGAAACCACAGTAAAAGTTTCTCCAACAACCCGTTCCCTTTGTGCTAGATGAAAGAACGTCTCTCAACATGCTCAGTTCTGAGAGATATGTGTGTGTGAAAGCCGTCCTTCACCTATCTTGTTGGGAACACAAAGTTTCCTTTCAGTTGCAAACTCCATTCCTTATATATATATAGGGATTTAATAGCCCCAACTCGGTTTTACAGTGAAAACTGCAGGAACTTCAAACTGGAACTAGGAAAGAACCTGAGAAACCAGGGTAATCATTTCTCCTGCAAAGCTTTCCCTTTGTGCTAGCTGAACGAAAGAATATCCACATGCTCATTTCTGAGAGATAATTGTGTGTGTAAGCCGTCC
This sequence comes from Camelus ferus, assembly GCF_009834535.1. Taxonomy (NCBI): domain Eukaryota; kingdom Metazoa; phylum Chordata; class Mammalia; order Artiodactyla; family Camelidae; genus Camelus; species Camelus ferus. Next base: position 25,206,751 of record NC_045719.1, read on the forward strand.
TTCACCTTGCTTGTTGGGAACACGAAGTTTCTTTTCAGTTGCAATTTACAGTCCATACATATATATGGGGAGGTACTAGCTCCAAATCCGTTTTTACAGTGAAAACTGCAGGAATTTCAAACCGGCACTAGGAAACAGACTGTGAAACCAGAGTAAATGTTTCATCAGCATCCGTTCACTTTGTGCTAAATTCATGAACGTCTCTCTACAGGCTCAGTTATGAGAGATAAGTGTGTGTGAAATCCGTCCTTCAGCTAGCTTGATGGGAAGAAAAAGATTCTTTTCAGTTGCAAACTGCACTCCATACATATATATGTTAAGGTAATAGCTCCAACTCGGTTTTACAGTGAAAAATTCAGGAACTTCAAACCGGCACTAGGAAACAGACAGAAAAACCAGAGTAAAATTTCTCCAGCAACCGTTCCCTTTTTGCCAGATGAATGAACGTCTCTCCATATGCTCATTTCTGAGAGATAAGTGTGTGTGAAAGCCGCATTTCAGCCAGCTTGATGGGAACACAAAGTTTCTTTTCAGTGGCACACTGCATTCCATACATATATATGGGGAGGTACAAGCTCCAAATCGGTTTAACAGTGAAAACTGCAGAAACTTCAAACCGGATTAAGGAATCAGATGAGAAACCAGAGAACTAGTTTCTCCTGCAACCTGTTCCCTTTGTGCTAGATGAATGAACGTATCTCCACATGCTCATTTCTGAGAAATAAGTGTGTGTGAAAGAAGTACTTCACCTAGCATGTTGGGAACACAAAGTTTATTTCAGTTGCAAACTCCACTCCATACATATATATGGGGAGGTCTTAGCTCCAAATCGGTTTTACAGTGAAAACTGCAGGAATTTCAAACCGGCACTAGGAAAGAGAATTTCAAACACAGTAAATGTTTTCCTGCAACCCGTTCCTTTGGGACAGATGAAGGATCGTCTCTCCAAATGCTCAGTTCTGAGAGATAAGTGTGTGTGAAAGCCGTTCTTTACCTAGCTTGTTGGGAACAAAAAGTTTATTTCAGTTGCAAACTCCACTCCATACATATATATATGGTGAGGTCCTAGCTCCAACTCGGTTTTACAGAGAAAACTGCAGGAAATTCAAACCAGCACTAGGAAACAGACTTTGAAACAAGAGCAAATATTTCACCTGCAACCCGTTCTCTTTGGGCTAGATGAACGAACGTCTCTCCAAATGCTCAGTTCTGAGAGATATGTGTGTGTGTAAGCCGTACTTCAACAAGCTTGTTGGGAACACAAAATTTCTTTTGAGTTCCAAATTCCAATCCATACATAAATAAAGGTAGGTTCTAGCTCCAACTCGGTTTTACAGAGAAAACTGCAGGAAAATTAAACAGGCACTAGAAAACAGACTGAGAAACCAGAGTAAACATTTCTCCTGTAACCAGTTCCCTTTGTGCTAGCTGAACGACAGTCTCTCCACATGCTCAGTTCTGAGAGGAAAGTGTGTGTGAAAGCCTCCCTTCACCTAGCTTGTTGGGAAAACAAAGTTTCTTTTCAGTTGCAAACTCCATTCTTTACATATATAAGGGGAGGTACTAGCTCCAATTCGGTTTTACAGTGAAAACTGCAGGAAATTCAAACCAGCACTAGGAAACAGAATTTGAAACTAAAGTAAATGTTTCTTCTGCAACCCGTTCCCTTTGGGATAGATGAACGAACGTCTCTCCAAATGCTCAGTTCTGAGAGATATGTGTGTTTGTAAGCCGTACTTCAACAAGCTTGTTGGGAACACAAAATTTCTTTTGAATTCCAATCTCCAATCCATACATAAATAAAGGTAGGTACTAGCTCCAGCACGGTTTTACAGTGAAAACTGCAGGAAATTTAAACCGGCACTAGAAAAAAGACTGAGAAACCAGAGTAAAAGTTTATCCAGCAACCCGTTCCATTTGTGCTAGATGAAAGAACGTCTTTCCACATGCTCATTTCTGAGAGATAAATGTGTGTGAAAGCCGCCATTCACATAGGTTGATGGGAACACGAAGATTCCTTTCAGTTGCAAAGTTCAGTGCATACATATATATGGGGAGGTACAAATTGCAACTCGGTTTTACAGTGAAAACTGCAGGAACTTCCAACCGGCACTAGGAAACAGACTGAGAAACAAGAGTAAAATTTCCCTGCAATCCGTTCCTTTTGTGCTTGCTAAACGAACGTCTCTCCACATGCTCATTTCTGAGAGATGTGTGTGTGAAAGCCGACCTTCACGTAGCTTGATGGGAACACAAAGTTTCCTTTCAGTTTCAAACTCCTCTCCATAAATATACATGGACAGTACTAGTTCCAACTCGGTTTTACAGTGAAAACTGCGTTAACTTCAAACCGGCTCTAGGAAACATACTGAGAAACCAGAGTAAAAATTTCTCCAGCAACAGTTCCCTTTGTGCTAGATGAACTAAAGTCTCTCCACATGCTCAGTTCTGAGAGATAATTCTGTGTGAAAGCCGTACAACACCTTGCTTGTTGGGAATACAAAGTTTCTTTTCAGTAACAAAATGCACTCCATACATATATATGGGGAGGTACAAGATCCAACTTTATTTTACATTGAAAACTGCAGGAACTTCAAACCGGCACTAGGAAACAGACTTTGAAACAAGAGTAAATATTTCCCCTGCAACCCGTTCCCTTTGGGCTAGATGAACGAACGTCTCTCCAAATGCTCATTTCTGAGAGATATGTGTGTGTGTAAGCCGTACATCCCAAATCTTGTTGGGAACACAAAGTTTCTTTTCAGTTGCAAACTCCAATCCATACATATACAAAGGAAAGTACTAGCTCCAACTCGGTTTTACACTGAAACCTGCAGGAACTTCAATCCGGCACTAGGAACTGACTGATAAACCAGAGTAAAGGTTTTTCCACCAACCCGTTCCATTTTTGCTAGATGAAAGAACGTCTCTCCACATGATCATTTCTGAGAGATAAGTGTGTGTAAAAGCCGTATTTCAGCTAGCTTGATGGGAACACTAAGATTCCTATCAGTTGCCAACTACACTGCATACAGTTATATGGGGAGGTACTAGCTCCAACTCGGTTTAACACTGAAAATTTCAGGAAATTCACACAAGCACTAGGAAAGAGACTGGGAAACCACAGTAAAAGTTTCTCCAACAACCCGTTCCCTTTGTGCTAGATGAAAGAACGTCTCTCAACATGCTCAGTTCTGAGAGATATGTGTGTGTGAAAGCCGTCCTTCACCTATCTTGTTGGGAACACAAAGTTTCCTTTCAGTTGCAAACTCCATTCCTTATATATATATAGGGATTTAATAGCCCCAACTCGGTTTTACAGTGAAAACTGCAGGAACTTCAAACTGGAACTAGGAAAGAACCTGAGAAACCAGGGTAATCATTTCTCCTGCAAAGCTTTCCCTTTGTGCTAGCTGAACGAAAGAATATCCACATGCTCATTTCTGAGAGATAATTGTGTGTGTAAGCCGTCCTTCACCTTGCTTGTTGGGAACACGAAGTTTCTTTTCAGTTGCAATTTACAGTCCATACATATATATGGGGAGGTACTAGCTCCAAATCCGTTTTTACAGTGAAAACTGCAGGAATTTCAAACCGGCACTAGGAAACAGACTGTGAAACCAGAGTAAATGTTTCATCAGCATCCGTTCACTTTGTGCTAAATTCATGAACGTCTCTCTACAGGCTCAGTTATGAGAGATAAGTGTGTGTGAAATCCGTCCTTCAGCTAGCTTGATGGGAAGAAAAAGATTCTTTTCAGTTGCAAACTGCACTCCATACATATATATGTTAAGGTAATAGCTCCAACTCGGTTTTACAGTGAAAAATTCAGGAACTTCAAACCGGCACTAGGAAACAGACAGAAAAACCAGAGTAAAATTTCTCCAGCAACCGTTCCCTTTTTGCCAGATGAATGAACGTCTCTCCATATGCTCATTTCTGAGAGATAAGTGTGTGTGAAAGCCGCATTTCAGCCAGCTTGATGGGAACACAAAGTTTCTTTTCAGTGGCACACTGCATTCCATACATATATATGGGGAGGTACAAGCTCCAAATCGGTTTAACAGTGAAAACTGCAGAAACTTCAAACCGGATTAAGGAATCAGATGAGAAACCAGAGAACTAGTTTCTCCTGCAACCTGTTCCCTTTGTGCTAGATGAATGAACGTATCTCCACATGCTCATTTCTGAGAAATAAGTGTGTGTGAAAGAAGTACTTCACCTAGCATGTTGGGAACACAAAGTTTATTTCAGTTGCAAACTCCACTCCATACATATATATGGGGAGGTCTTAGCTCCAAATCGGTTTTACAGTGAAAACTGCAGGAATTTCAAACCGGCACTAGGAAAGAGAATTTCAAACACAGTAAATGTTTTCCTGCAACCCGTTCCTTGGGACAGATGAAGGATCGTCTCTCCAAATGCTCAGTTCTGAGAGATAAGTGTGTGTGAAAGCCGTTCTTTACCTAGCTTGTTGGGAACAAAAAGTTTATTTCAGTTGCAAACTCCACTCCATACATATATATATGGTGAGGTCCTAGCTCCAACTCGGTTTTACAGAGAAAACTGCAGGAAATTCAAACCGGCACTAGGAAACAGACTTTGAAACAAGAGCAAATATTTCACCTGCAACCCGTTCTCTTTGGGCTAGATGAACGAACGTCTCTCCAAATGCTCAGTTCTGAGAGATATGTGTGTGTGTAAGGCCGTACTTCAACAAGCTTGTTGGGAACACAAAATTTCTTTTGAGTTCCAAATTCCAATCCATACATAAATAAAGGTAGGTTCTAGCTCCAACTCGGTTTTACAGAGAAAACTGCAGGAAAATTAAACAGGCACTAGAAAACAGACTGAGAAACCAGAGTAAACATTTCTCCTGTAACCAGTTCCCTTTGTGCTAGCTGAACGACAGTCTCTCCACATGCTCAGTTCTGAGAGGAAAGTGTGTGTGAAAGCCTCCCTTCACCTAGCTTGTTGGGAAAACAAAGTTTCTTTTCAGTTGCAAACTCCATTCTTTACATATATAAGGGGAGGTACTAGCTCCAATTCGGTTTTACAGTGAAAACTGCAGGAAATTCAAACCAGCACTAGGAAACAGAATTTGAAACTAAAGTAAATGTTTCTTCTGCAACCCGTTCCCTTTGGGATAGATGAACGAACGTCTCTCCAAATGCTCAGTTCTGAGAGATATGTGTGTTTGTAAGCCGTACTTCAACAAGCTTGTTGGGAACACAAAATTTCTTTTGAATTCCAATCTCCAATCCATACATAAATAAAGGTAGGTACTAGCTCCAGCACGGTTTTACAGTGAAAACTGCAGGAAATTTAAACCGGCACTAGAAAAAAGACTGAGAAACCAGAGTAAAAGTTTATCCAGCAACCCGTTCCATTTGTGCTAGATGAAAGAACGTCTTTCCACATGCTCATTTCTGAGAGATAAATGTGTGTGAAAGCCGCCATTCACATAGGTTGATGGGAACACGAAGATTCCTTTCAGTTGCAAAGTTCAGTGCATACATATATATGGGGAGGTACAAATTGCAACTCGGTTTTACAGTGAAAACTGCAGGAACTTCCAACCGGCACTAGGAAACAGACTGAGAAACAAGAGTAAAATTTCCCTGCAATCCGTTCCTTTTGTGCTTGCTAAACGAACGTCTCTCCACATGCTCATTTCTGAGAGATGTGTGTGTGAAAGCCGACCTTCACGTAGCTTGATGGGAACACAAAGTTTCCTTTCAGTTTCAAACTCCTCTCCATAAATATACATGGACAGTACTAGTTCCAACTCGGTTTTACAGTGAAAACTGCGTTAACTTCAAACCGGCTCTAGGAAACATACTGAGAAACCAGAGTAAAAATTTCTCCAGCAACAGTTCCCTTTGTGCTAGATGAACTAAAGTCTCTCCACATGCTCAGTTCTGAGAGATAATTCTGTGTGAAAGCCGTACAACACCTTGCTTGTTGGGAATACAAAGTTTCTTTTCAGTAACAAAATGCACTCCATACATATATATGGGGAGGTACAAGATCCAACTTTATTTTACATTGAAAACTGCAGGAACTTCAAACCGGCACTAGGAAACAGACTTTGAAACAAGAGTAAATATTTCCCCTGCAACCCGTTCCCTTTGGGCTAGATGAACGAACGTCTCTCCAAATGCTCATTTCTGAGAGATATGTGTGTGTGTAAGCCGTACATCCCAAATCTTGTTGGGAACACAAAGTTTCTTTTCAGTTGCAAACTCCAATCCATACATATACAAAGGAAAGTACTAGCTCCAACTCGGTTTTACACTGAAACCTGCAGGAACTTCAATCCGGCACTAGGAACTGACTGATAAACCAGAGTAAAGGTTTTTCCACCAACCCGTTCCATTTTTGCTAGATGAAAGAACGTCTCTCCACATGATCATTTCTGAGAGATAAGTGTGTGTAAAAGCCGTATTTCAGCTAGCTTGATGGGAACACTAAGATTCCTATCAGTTGCCAACTACACTGCATACAGTTATATGGGGAGGTACTAGCTCCAACTCGGTTTAACACTGAAAATTTCAGGAAATTCACACAAGCACTAGGAAAGAGACTGGGAAACCACAGTAAAAGTTTCTCCAACAACCCGTTCCCTTTGTGCTAGATGAAAGAACGTCTCTCAACATGCTCAGTTCTGAGAGATATGTGTGTGTGAAAGCCGTCCTTCACCTATCTTGTTGGGAACACAAAGTTTCCTTTCAGTTGCAAACTCCATTCCTTATATATATATAGGGATTTAATAGCCCCAACTCGGTTTTACAGTGAAAACTGCAGGAACTTCAAACTGGAACTAGGAAAGAACCTGAGAAACCAGGGTAATCATTTCTCCTGCAAAGCTTTCCCTTTGTGCTAGCTGAACGAAAGAATATCCACATGCTCATTTCTGAGAGATAATTGTGTGTGTAAGCCGTCCTTCACCTTGCTTGTTGGGAACACGAAGTTTCTTTTCAGTTGCAATTTACAGTCCATACATATATATGGGGAGGTACTAGCTCCAAATCCGTTTTTACAGTGAAAACTGCAGGAATTTCAAACCGGCACTAGGAAACAGACTGTGAAACCAGAGTAAATGTTTCATCAGCATCCGTTCACTTTGTGCTAAATTCATGAACGTCTCTCTACAGGCTCAGTTATGAGAGATAAGTGTGTGTGAAATCCGTCCTTCAGCTAGCTTGATGGGAAGAAAAAGATTCTTTTCAGTTGCAAACTGCACTCCATACATATATATGTTAAGGTAATAGCTCCAACTCGGTTTTACAGTGAAAAATTCAGGAACTTCAAACCGGCACTAGGAAACAGACAGAAAAACCAGAGTAAAATTTCTCCAGCAACCGTTCCCTTTTTGCCAGATGAATGAACGTCTCTCCATATGCTCATTTCTGAGAGATAAGTGTGTGTGAAAGCCGTATTTCAGCCAGCTTGATGGGAACACAAAGTTTCTTTTCAGTGGCACACTGCATTCCATACATATATATGGGGAGGTACAAGCTCCAAATCGGTTTAACAGTGAAAACTGCAGAAACTTCAAACCGGATTAAGGAATCAGATGAGAAACCAGAGAACTAGTTTCTCCTGCAACCTGTTCCCTTTGTGCTAGATGAATGAACGTATCTCCACATGCTCATTTCTGAGAAATAAGTGTGTGTGAAAGAAGTACTTCACCTAGCATGTTGGGAACACAAAGTTTATTTCAGTTGCAAACTCCACTCCATACATATATATGGGGAGGTCTTAGCTCCAAATCGGTTTTACAGTGAAAACTGCAGGAATTTCAAACCGGCACTAGGAAAGAGAATTTCAAACAGAGTAAATGTTTTCCTGCAACACGTTCCTTTGGGACAGATGAAGGATCGTCTCTCCAAATGCTCAGTTCTGAGAGATAAGTGTGTGTGTAAGCTGCACTTCAACTAGGTTGATGGGAAAACAAAGATTCCTTTCAGTTGCCAACTACATTGCATACATATATATTTGGAGGTACTATCTCCAACTCGGTTTAACAGTGAAATCTTCAGGAAATTCACACCAGCACTAGGAAACAGACTGAGAAACCATAGTAAAAGTTTCTCCAACAACAGGTTCCCTTTGTGCTAGATGAAAGAACGTCTCTCCACATGCTCAGTTCTGAGAGATATGTGTGTGTGAAAGCCTTCTTTCAACTATTTTATTGGGAACACAAAGTTTCCATTCAGTTGCAAACTCCATTCCTTATATATATATAGGGATTTACTAGCCCAAACTCGGTTTTACCGTGAAAAATGCATGAACTTCAAACCGGCACTAGGAAACAGGCTGAGAAACCAGAGTAAACATTTCTCCTGAAAACCTTTCCCTTTGTGCTAGCTGAACGAAAGACTCTCCACATGCTCAGTTCTGAGTGAAAAGAGTGTGTGAAAGCCTCCCTTCACCTAGCTTGTTGGGAAAACAAAGTTTCTTTTCAGTTGCAAACTACACTCCTTACATATATATGGGGAGGTACTAGCTCCATATCGGTTTTACAGTGAAAACTGCAGGAAATTCAAACCGGCACTAGGTAACAGATTTTGAAACAAGAGTAAATGTTTCTCCTGCATCCCGTTCCCTTTGGGGTAGATGAACAAACGTCTCTCCAAATGCTCTGTTCTGAGAGATATGTGTGTGTGTAAGCCGTACTTCAACAAGCTTGTTGGGAACACAAAATTTCTTTTGAGTTCCAAACTCCAATCCATACATAAATAAAGGGAGGTACTAGCTGCAACTCGGTTTTACAGTGAAAACTGCAGGAAATTTAAACCGGCACTAGAAAACAGAGTGAGAAACCAGAGTAAAAGTTTCTCCAACAACCCGTTCCATTTGTGCTAGATGAAAGAACGTCTCTCCACATGCTCAGTTCTGAGAGATATGTGTGTGTGAAAGCCGTCCTTCACCTATCTTGTTGGGAACACAAAGTTTCCTTTCAGTTGCAAACTCCATTCCTTATATATATATAGGGAATTACTAGCCAAAACTAGGTTTTACAGTGAAAAATACATGAACTTCAAACCGGCAATAGGAAAACAGACTGAGAAACCAGAGTAAACGTTTCTCCTGCAACCCTTTCCCTTTGTGCTAGCTGAACGAAAGTATCTCCACATGCTCAGTTCTGAGAGAGAATTGTGTGTGAAAGCCGCCCTTCACTTAGCTTGTTGGGAAAACAAAGTTTCTTTTCAGTAGCAAACTACACCCCTTACATATATATGGGGAGGTACTAGCTCCAAACCTGTTTTACAGTGAAAACTGCAGGAAGTTCAAACCGGCACTAGAAAACAGACTGAGAAACCAGAGTAAAAGTTTCCCTGCAATCCGTTCCTTATGTGCTAGCTAAACAAACGTCTCTCCACATGCTCAGTTTTGAGAGATGTGTGTGTGAAAGCCGTCCTTCACATAGCTTGATGGGAACACAAAATTTCCTTTCAGTTTCAAACTCCTCTCCATAAATATACATGGACAGTACTAGTTAAACTCGCTTTTACAGTGAAAACTGCGGGAACTTCAAACCGGCTCTAGGAAACAGACTGAGAAAACAGAATAAAAGTTTCTCCAGCAACAGTTCCCTTTGTGTTAGATGAACTAACGTCTCTCCACATGCTCAGTTCTGAGAGATAATTTTGTGTGAAAGCCGTACATCACCTAGCTTGTTGGGAACACAAAGTTTCTTTTCAGTTGCAAACGGCACTCCATACATATATATTTGTAGGTACAATATCCAACTTTATTTTACAGTGAAAACTGCAGGAAATTCAAACCGGCACTAGGAAACAGACTGAGAAACCAGAGAAAAAGTTTCTCCTGTAACCCGTTCCCTTTGTGCGAGATGAACGAAAGTCTCTCCACATGCTCATTTCTGAGAGATAATTGTGTGTGTAAGCCATCATTCACCTTGCTTGTTGGGAACATGAAGATTCTTTTCAGATGCAAATTACCATTCATACATATATATGGGGAGGTACTAGCTCCAAATCCTTTTTACAGTGAATACTGCAGGAAGTTCAAACTGACACTAGGAAACAGACTGTGAAATCAGAGTAAATGTTTCTTCAGCATCCGTTCACTTTGTGCTAGATTAATGAACGTCTCTCTACAGGCTCAGTTCTGAGAGATAAGTGTGTGTGAAAGCCGTGCTTCGTCTAGCTTGATGGGAAGAAAAAGATTCTTTTCAGTTGCTAACGGCACTCCATATATATATATGTTGAGGTACTAGCTCCAACTCGGTTTTACAGTGAAAAATTCAGGAACTTCAAACTGGCACTACGAAACAGACTGAAAAACCAGAGTAAAATTTCTCCAGCAACCGTTCCCTTTTTGCTAGATGAACGAACGTCTCTCCACATGCTCATTTCAGAGAGATAAGAGTGTGTGAAAGCCGTATTTCAGCTAGCTTGATGGGAACACAAAGATTCTTTTCATTTGCACACAGCATTCCATACATATATATGGGGAGGTACAAGCTCCAACTCGGTTTTACAGTGAAACCTGCAGAAACTTCAAACCGGATCAAGGAATCAGACTGAGAAACCAGAGAACTAGTTTCTCCTACAACCTGTTCCCTTTGTGCTAGATGAATGAACGTCTCTCCACATGCTCAGTTCTGAAAAATAAGTGTGTGTGAAAGCCGTTCTTTACCTAGCTTGTTGGGAACAAAAAGTTTATTTCAGTTGCAAACTCCACTCCATACATATATATATGGTGAGGTCCTAGCTCCAACTCGGTTTTACAGAGAAAACTGCAGGAAATTCAAACCGGCACTAGGAAACAGACTTTGAAACAAGAGCAAATATTTCACCTGCAACCCGTTCTCTTTGGGCTAGATGAACGAACGTCTCTCCAAATGCTCAGTTCTGAGAGATATGTGTGTGTGTAAGCCGTACTTCAACAAGCTTGTTGGGAACACAAAATTTCTTTTGAGTTCCAAATTCCAATCCATACATAAATAAAGGTAGGTTCTAGCTCCAACTCGGTTTTACAGAGAAAACTGCAGGAAAATTAAACAGGCACTAGAAAACAGACTGAGAAACCAGAGTAAACATTTCTCCTGTAACCAGTTCCCTTTGTGCTAGCTGAACGAAAGACTCTCCACATGCTCAGTTCTGAGAGAAAAGTGTGTGTGAAAGCCTCCCATTACCTAGCTTGTTGAGAAAACAAAGTTTCTTTTCAGTTGCCAACTACACTCCTTACATATATATGGGGAGCTTCTAGCTCCAACTGGGTTTAACAGTGAAATCTTCAGGAAATTCACACCGGCACTAGAAAACAGACTGAGAAACCAGAGTAAAAATTTCACTGCAATCCGTTCCTTTTGTGCTAGCTAAACGAACGTCTCTCCACATGCTCATTTTTGAGAGGTATGTGTGTGAAAGTCGTCTTTCACGTAGCTTGATGAGAACACAAAGTTTCCTTTCAGTTTCAAACTCCACTCCATAAATATACATAGACAGTACTAGTTAAACTCGGTTTTACAGTGAAAACTGCGGGAACTTCAAACCGGCTCTAGGAAACAGACTGAGAAACCAGAGTAAAAGTTTCTCCAGCAACAGTTCCTTTTGTGCTAGATGAACTAACGTCTCTCCACATGCTCAGTTCTGAGAGATAATTGTGTGTGAAAGCCGTACATCCCCAAGCTTGTTGGGAACACAAAGTTTCTTTTCAGTTGCAAACTGCACTCCATACATATATATGGGGAGGTACAAGATCCAACTTATTTTACAGTGAACTGCAGGAACTTCCAACCAGCACTAGGAAACAGACTTAGAAACTAGAGTAAATATTTCCCCTGCAACCCGTTCCCTTTGGGCTAGATGAACGAACGTCTCTCCAAATACTCATTTCTGAGAGATATGTGTGTGTGTAAGCCGTACATCCCAAATCTTGTTGGGAACACAAAGTTTCTTTTCAGTTGCAAACTCCAATCCATACATATACAAAGGAAAGTACTAGCTCCAACTCGGTTTTACACTGAAAACTGCAGGAACTTCAATCCGGCACTAGGAACTGACTGATAAACCAGAGTAAAGTTTTTCCACCAACCCGTTCCATTTTTGCTAGATGAAAGAACGTCTCTCCACATGATCATTTCTGAGAGATAAGTGTGTGTAAAAGCCGTATTTCAGCTAGCTTGATGGGAACACTAAGATTCCTATCAGTTGCCAACTACACTGCATACAGTTATATGGGGAGGTACTAGCTCCAACTCGGTTTAACACTGAAAATTTCAGGAAATTCACACAAGCACTAGGAAAGAGACTGGGAAACCACAGTAAAGTTTCTCCAACAAACCGTTCCCTTTGTGCTAGATGAAAGAACGTCTCTCAACATGCTCAGTTCTGAGAGATATGTGTGTGTGAAAGCCGTCCTTCACCTATCTTGTTGGGAACACAAAGTTTCCTTTCAGTTGCAAACTCCATTCCTTATATATATATAGGGATTTAATAGCCCCAACTCGGTTTTACAGTGAAAACTGCAGGAACTTCAAACTGGAACTAGGAAAGAACCTGAGAAACCAGGGTAATCATTTCTCCTGCAAAGCTTTCCCTTTGTGCTAGCTGAACGAAAGAATATCCACATGCTCATTTCTGAGAGATAATTGTGTGTGTAAGCCGTCCTTCACCTTGCTTGTTGGGAACACGAAGTTTCTTTTCAGTTGCAATTTACAGTCCATACATATATATGGGGAGGTACTAGCTCCAAATCCGTTTTTACAGTGAAAACTGCAGGAATTTCAAACCGGCACTAGGAAACAGACTGTGAAACCAGAGTAAATGTTTCATCAGCATCCGTTCACTTTGTGCTAAATTCATGAACGTCTCTCTACAGGCTCAGTTATGAGAGATAAGTGTGTGTGAAATCCGTCCTTCAGCTAGCTTGATGGGAAGAAAAAGATTCTTTTCAGTTGCAAACTGCACTCCATACATATATATGTTAAGGTAATAGCTCCAACTCGGTTTTACAGTGAAAAATTCAGGAACTTCAAACCGGCACTAGGAAACAGACAGAAAAACCAGAGTAAAATTTCTCCAGCAACCGTTCCCTTTTTGCCAGATGAATGAACGTCTCTCCATATGCTCATTTCTGAGAGATAAGTGTGTGTGAAAGCCGTATTTCAGCCAGCTTGATGGGAACACAAAGTTTCTTTTCAGTGGCACACTGCATTCCATACATATATATGGGGAGGTACAAGCTCCAAATCGGTTTAACAGTGAAAACTGCAGAAACTTCAAACCGGATTAAGGAATCAGATGAGAAACCAGAGAACTAGTTTCTCCTGCAACCTGTTCCCTTTGTGCTAGATGAATGAACGTATCTCCACATGCTCATTTCTGAGAAATAAGTGTGTGTGAAAGAAGTACTTCACCTAGCATGTTGGGAACACAAAGTTTATTTCAGTTGCAAAATCCACTCCATAAATATATATGGGGAGGTCTTAGCTCCAAATCGGTTTTACAGTGAAAACTGCAGGAATTTCAAACCGGCACTAGGAAAGAGAATTTCAAACAGAGTAAATGTTTTCCTGCAACACGTTCCTTTGGGACAGATGAAGGATCGTCTCTCCAAATGCTCAGTTCTGAGAGATAAGTGTGTGTGTAAGCTGCACTTCAACTAGGTTGATGGGAAAACAAAGATTCCTTTCAGTTGCCAACTACATTGCATACATATATATTTGGAGGTACTATCTCCAACTCGGTTTAACAGTGAAATCTTCAGGAAATTCACACCAGCACTAGGAAACAGACTGAGAAAACCATAGTAAAAGTTTCTCCAACAACAGGTTCCCTTTGTGCTAGATGAAAGAACGTCTCTCCACATGCTCAGTTCTGAGAGATATGTGTGTGTGAAAGCCTTCTTTCACTTATTTTATTGGGAACACAAAGTTTCCATTCAGTTGCAAACTCCATTCCTTATATATATATAGGGATTTACTAGCCCAAACTCGGTTTTACCGTGAAAAATGCATGAACTTCAAACCGGCACTAGGAAACAGGCTGAGAAACCAGAGTAAACATTTCTCCTGAAAACCTTTCCCTTTGTGCTAGCTGAACGAAAGACTCTCCACATGCTCAGTTCTGAGTGAAAAGAGTGTGTGAAAGCCTCCCTTCACCTAGCTTGTTGGGAAAACAAAGTTTCTTTTCAGTTGCAAACTACACTCCTTACATATATATGGGGAGGTACTAGCTCCATATCGGTTTTACAGTGAAAACTGCAGGAAATTCAAACCGGCACTAGGTAACAGATTTTGAAACAAGAGTAAATGTTTCTCCTGCATCCCGTTCCCTTTGGGTTAGATGAACAAACGTCTCTCCAAATGCTCTGTTCTGAGAGATATGTGTGTGTGTAAGCCGTACTTCAACAAGCTTGTTGGGAACACAAAATTTCTTTTGAGTTCCAAACTCCAATCCATACATAAATAAAGGGAGGTACTAGCTGCAACTCGGTTTTACAGTGAAAACTGCAGGAAATTTAAACCGGCACTAGAAAACAGAGTGAGAAACCAGAGTAAAAGTTTCTCCAACAACCCGTTCCATTTGTGCTAGATGAAAGAACGTCTCTCCACATGCTCAGTTCTGAGAGATATGTGTGTGTGAAAGCCGTCCTTCACCTATCTTGTTGGGAACACAAAGTTTCCTTTCAGTTGCAAACTCCATTCCTTATATATATATAGGGAATTACTAGCCAAAACTAGGTTTTACAGTGAAAAATACATGAACTTCAAACCGGCAATAGGAAACAGACTGAGAAACCAGAGTAAACGTTTCTCCTGCAACCCTTTCCCTTTGTGCTAGCTGAACGAAAGTATCTCCACATGCTCAGTTCTGAGAGAGAATTGTGTGTGAAAGCCGCCCTTCACTTAGCTTGTTGGGAAAACAAAGTTTCTTTTCAGTAGCAAACTACACCCCTTACATATATATGGGGAGGTACTAGCTCCAAACCTGTTTTACAGTGAAAACTGCAGGAAGTTCAAACCGGCACTAGAAAACAGACTGAGAAACCAGAGTAAAAGTTTCCCTGCAATCCGTTCCTTATGTGCTAGCTAAACAAACGTCTCTCCACATGCTCAGTTTTGAGAGATGTGTGTGTGAAAGCCGTCCTTCACATAGCTTGATGGGAACACAAAATTTCCTTTCAGTTTCAAACTCCTCTCCATAAATATACATGGACAGTACTAGTTAAACTCGCTTTTACAGTGAAAACTGCGGGAACTTCAAACCGGCTCTAGGAAACAGACTGAGAAAACAGAATAAAAGTTTCTCCAGCAACAGTTCCCTTTGTGTTAGATGAACTAACGTCTCTCCACATGCTCAGTTCTGAGAGATAATTTTGTGTGAAAGCCGTACATCACCTAGCTTGTTGGGAACACAAAGTTTCTTTTCAGTTGCAAACGGCACTCCATACATATATATTTGTAGGTACAATATCCAACTTTATTTTACAGTGAAAACTGCAGGAAATTCAAACCGGCACTAGGAAACAGACTGAGAAACCAGAGAAAAAGTTTCTCCTGTAAACCCGTTCCCTTTGTGCGAGATGAACGAAAGTCTCTCCACATGCTCATTTCTGAGAGATAATTGTGTGTGTAAGCCATCATTCACCTTGCTTGTTGGGAACATGAAGATTCTTTTCAGATGCAAATTACCATTCATACATATATATGGGGAGGTACTAGCTCCAAATCCTTTTTACAGTGAATACTGCAGGAAGTTCAAACTGACACTAGGAAACAGACTGTGAAATCAGAGTAAATGTTTCTTCAGCATCCGTTCACTTTGTGCTAGATTAATGAACGTCTCTCTACAGGCTCAGTTCTGAGAGATAAGTGTGTGTGAAAGCCGTGCTTCGTCTAGCTTGATGGGAAGAAAAAGATTCTTTTCAGTTGCTAACGGCACTCCATATATATATATGTTGAGGTACTAGCTCCAACTCGGTTTTACAGTGAAAAATTCAGGAACTTCAAACTGGCACTACGAAACAGACTGAAAAACCAGAGTAAAATTTCTCCAGCAACCGTTCCCTTTTTGCTAGATGAACGAACGTCTCTCCACATGCTCATTTCAGAGAGATAAGAGTGTGTGAAAGACGTATTTCAGCTAGCTTGATGGGAACACAAAGATTCTTTTCATTTGCACACAGCATTCCATACATATATATGGGGAGGTACAAGCTCCAACTCGGTTTTACAGTGAAACCTGCAGAAACTTCAAACCGGATCAAGGAATCAGACTGAGAAACCAGAGAACTAGTTTCTCCTACAACCTGTTCCCTTTGTGCTAGATGAATGAACGTCTCTCCACATGCTCAGTTCTGAAAAATAAGTGTGTGTGAAAGCCGTTCTTTACCTAGCTTGTTGGGAACAAAAAGTTTATTTCAGTTGCAAACTCCACTCCATACATATATATATGGTGAGGTCCTAGCTCCAACTCGGTTTTACAGAGAAAACTGCAGGAAATTCAAACCGGCACTAGGAAACAGACTTTGAAACAAGAGCAAATATTTCACCTGCAACCCGTTCTCTTTGGGCTAGATGAACGAACGTCTCTCCAAATGCTCAGTTCTGAGAGATATGTGTGTGTGTAAGCCGTACTTCAACAAGCTTGTTGGGAACACAAAATTTCTTTTGAGTTCCAAATTCCAATCCATACATAAATAAAGGTAGGTTCTAGCTCCAACTCGGTTTTACAGAGAAAACTGCAGGAAAATTAAACAGGCACTAGAAAACAGACTGAGAAACCAGAGTAAACATTTCTCCTGTAACCAGTTCCCTTTGTGCTAGCTGAACGATAGTCTCTCCACATGCTCAGTTCTGAGAGGAAAGTGTGTGTGAAAGCCTCCCTTCACCTAGCTTGTTGGGAAAACAAAGTTTCTTTTCAGTTGCAAACTCCATTCTTTACATATATAAGGGGAGGTACTAGCTCCAATTCGGTTTTACAGTGAAAACTGCAGGAAATTCAAACCAGCACTAGGAAACAGAATTTGAAACTAAAGTAAATGTTTCTTCTGCAACCCGTTCCCTTTGGGATAGATGAACGAACGTCTCTCCAAATGCTCAGTTCTGAGAGATATGTGTGTTTGTAAGCCGTACTTCAACAAGCTTGTTGGGAACACAAAATTTCTTTTGAATTCCAATCTCCAATCCATACATAAATAAAGGTAGGTACTAGCTCCAGCACGGTTTTACAGTGAAAACTGCAGGAAATTTAAACCGGCACTAGAAAAAGACTGAGAAACCAGAGTAAAAGTTTATCCAGCAACCCGTTCCATTTGTGCTAGATGAAAGAACGTCTTTCCACATGCTCATTTCTGAGAGATAAATGTGTGTGAAAGCCGCCATTCACATAGGTTGATGGGAACACGAAGATTCCTTTCAGTTGCAAAGTTCAGTGCATACATATATATGGGGAGGTACAAATTGCAACTCGGTTTTACAGTGAAAACTGCAGGAACTTCCAACCAGCACTAGGAAACAGACTGAGAAACAAGAGTAAAATTTCCCTGCAATCCGTTCCTTTTGTGCTTGCTAAACGAACGTCTCTCCACATGCTCATTTCTGAGAGATGTGTGTGTGAAAGCCGACCTTCACGTAGCTTGATGGGAACACAAAATTTCCTTTCAGTTTCAAACTCCTCTCCATAAATATACATGGACAGTACTAGTTCCAACTCGGTTTTACAGTGAAAACTGCGTTAACTTCAAACCAGCTCTAGGAAACATACTGAGAAACCAGAGTAAAAATTTCTCCAGCAACAGTTCCCTTTGTGCTAGATGAACTAAAGTCTCTCCACATGCTCAGTTCTGAGAGATAATTCTGTGTGAAAGCCGTACAACACCTTGCTTGTTGGGAATACAAAGTTTCTTTTCAGTAACAAAATGCACTCCATACATATATATGGGGAGGTACAAGATCCAACTTTATTTTACATTGAAAACTGCAGGAACTTCAAACCGGCACTAGGAAACAGACTTTGAAACAAGAGTAAATATTTCCCCTGCAACCCGTTCCCTTTGGGCTAGATGAACGAACGTCTCTCCAAATGCTCATTTCTGAGAGATTTGTGTGTGTGTAAGCCGTACATCCCAAATCTTGTTGGGAACACAAAGTTTCTTTTCAGTTGCAAACTCCAATCCATACATATACAAAGGAAAGTACTAGCTCCAACTCGGTTTTACACTGAAACCTGCAGGAACTTCAATCCGGCACTAGGAACTGACTGATAAACCAGAGTAAAGGTTTTTCCACCAACCCGTTCCATTTTTGCTAGATGAAAGAACGTCTCTCCACATGATCATTTCTGAGAGATAAGTGTGTGTAAAAGCCGTATTTCAGCTAGCTTGATGGGAACACTAAGATTCCTATCAGTTGCCAACTACACTGCATACAGTTATATGGGGAGGTACTAGCTCCAACTCGGTTTAACACTGAAAATTTCAGGAAATTCACACAAGCACTAGGAAAGAGACTGGGAAACCACAGTAAAAGTTTCTCCAACAACCCGTTCCCTTTGTGCTAGATGAAAGAACGTCTCTCAACATGCTCAGTTCTGAGAGATATGTGTGTGTGAAAGCCGTCCTTCACCTATCTTGTTGGGAACACAAAGTTTCCTTTCAGTTGCAAACTCCATTCCTTATATATATATAGGGATTTAATAGCCCCAACTCGGTTTTACAGTGAAAACTGCAGGAACTTCAAACTGGAACTAGGAAAGAACCTGAGAAACCAGGGTAATCATTTCTCCTGCAAAGCTTTCCCTTTGTGCTAGCTGAACGAAAGAATATCCACATGCTCATTTCTGAGAGATAATTGTGTGTGTAAGCCGTCCTTCACCTTGCTTGTTGGGAACACGAAGTTTCTTTTCAGTTGCAATTTACAGTCCATACATATATATGGGGAGGTACTAGCTCCAAATCCGTTTTTACAGTGAAAACTGCAGGAATTTCAAACCGGCACTAGGAAATCAGACTGTGAAACCAGAGTAAATGTTTCATCAGCATCCGTTCACTTTGTGCTAAATTCATGAACGTCTCTCTACAGGCTCAGTTATGAGAGATAAGTGTGTGTGAAATCCGTCCTTCAGCTAGCTTGATGGGAAGAAAAAGATTCTTTTCAGTTGCAAACTGCACTCCATACATATATATGTTAAGGTAATAGCTCCAACTCGGTTTTACAGTGAAAAATTCAGGAACTTCAAACCGGCACTAGGAAACAGACAGAAAAACCAGAGTAAAATTTCTCCAGCAACCGTTCCCTTTTTGCCAGATGAATGAACGTCTCTCCATATGCTCATTTCTGAGAGATAAGTGTGTGTGAAAGCCGTATTTCAGCCAGCTTGATGGGAACACAAAGTTTCTTTTCAGTGGCACACTGCATTCCATACATATATATGGGGAGGTACAAGCTCCAAATCGGTTTAACAGTGAAAACTGCAGAAACTTCAAACCGGATTAAGGAATCAGATGAGAAACCAGAGAACTAGTTTCTCCTGCAACCTGTTCCCTTTGTGCTAGATGAATGAACGTATCTCCACATGCTCATTTCTGAGAAATAAGTGTGTGTGAAAGAAGTACTTCACCTAGCATGTTGGGAACACAAAGTTTATTTCAGTTGCAAACTCCACTCCATACATATATATGGGGAGGTCTTAGCTCCAAATCGGTTTTACAGTGAAAACTGCAGGAATTTCAAACCGGCACTAGGAAAGAGAATTTCAAACAGAGTAAATGTTTTCCTGCAACCCGTTCCTTTGGGACAGATGAAGGATCGTCTCTCCAAATGCTCAGTTCTGAGAGATAAGTGTGTGTGTAAGCCGCACTTCAACTAGGTTGATGGGAAAACAAAGATTCCTTTCAGTTGCCAACTACATTGCATACATATATATGGGGAGGTACTAGCTCCAACTCGGTTTAACAGTGAAATCTTCAGGAAATTCACACCAGCACTAGGAAACAGACTGAGAAACCATAGTAAAAGTTTCTCCAACAACAGGTTCCCTTTGTGCTAGATGAAAGAACGTCTCTCCACATGCTCAGTTCTGAGAGATATGTGTGTGTGAAAGCCTTCTTTCAACTATTTTATTGGGAACACAAAGTTTCCATTCAGTTGCAAACTCCATTCCTTATATATATATAGGGATTTACTAGCCCAAACTCGGTTTTACCGTGAAAAATGCATGAACTTCAAACCGGCACTAGGAAACAGGCTGAGAAACCAGAGTAAACATTTCTCCTGAAAACCTTTCCCTTTGTGCTAGCTGAACGAAAGACTCTCCACATGCCCAGTTCTGAGTGAAAAGAGTGTGTGAAAGCCTCCCTTCACCTAGCTTGTTGGGAAAACAAAGTTTCTTTTCAGTTGCAAACTACACTCCTTACATATATATGGGGAGGTACTAGCTCCATATCGGTTTTACAGTGAAAACTGCAGGAAATTCAAACCGGCACTAGGTAACAGATTTTGAAACAAGAGTAAATGTTTCTCCTGCATCCCGTTCCCTTTGGGGTAGATGAACAAACGTCTCTCCAAATGCTCTGTTCTGAGAGATATGTGTGTGTGTAAGCCGTACTTCAACAAGCTTGTTGGGAACACAAAATTTCTTTTGAGTTCCAAACTCCAATCCATACATAAATAAAGGGAGGTACTAGCTGCAACTCGGTTTTACAGTGAAAACTGCAGGAAATTTAAACCGGCACTAGAAAACAGAGTGAGAAACCAGAGTAAAAGTTTCTCCAACAACCCGTTCCATTTGTGCTAGATGAAAGAACGTCTCTCCACATGCTCAGTTCTGAGAGATATGTGTGTGTGAAAGCCGTCCTTCACCTATCTTGTTGGGAACACAAAGTTTCCTTTCAGTTGCAAACTCCATTCCTTATATATATATAGGGAATTACTAGCCAAAACTAGGTTTTACAGTGAAAAATACATGAACTTCAAACCGGCAATAGGAAACAGACTGAGAAACCAGAGTAAACGTTTCTCCTGCAACCCTTTCCCTTTGTGCTAGCTGAACGAAAGTATCTCCACATGCTCAGTTCTGAGAGAGA
Organism: Camelus ferus; assembly: GCF_009834535.1. Lineage (NCBI taxonomy): Eukaryota > Metazoa > Chordata > Mammalia > Artiodactyla > Camelidae > Camelus > Camelus ferus. The sequence goes on from NC_045719.1 coordinate 25,227,817, forward strand.
ATTGTGTGTGAAAGCCGCCCTTCACTTAGCTTGTTGGGAAAACAAAGTTTCTTTTCAGTAGCAAACTACACCCCTTACATATATATGGGGAGGTACTATCTCCAAACCTGTTTTACAGTGAAAACTGCAGGAAGTTCAAACCGGCACTAGAAAACAGACTGAGAAACCAGAGTAAAAGTTTCCCTGCAATCCGTTCCTTATGTGCTAGCTAAACAAACGTCTCTCCACATGCTCAGTTTTGAGAGATGTGTGTGTGAAAGCCGTCCTTCACGTAGCTTGATGGGAACACAAAATTTCGTTTCAGTTTCAAACTCCTCTCCATAAATATACATGGACAGTACTAGTTAAACTCGCTTTTACAGTGAAAACTGCGGGAACTTCAAACCGGCTCTAGGAAACAGACTGAGAAAACAGAATAAAAGTTTCTCCAGCAACAGTTCCCTTTGTGTTAGATGAACTAATGTCTCTCCACATGCTCAGTTCTGAGAGATAATTTTGTGTGAAAGCCGTACATCACCTAGCTTGTTGGGAACACAAAGTTTCTTTTCAGTTGCAAACGGCACTCCATACATATATATTTGTAGGTACAATATCCAACTTTATTTTATAGTGAAAACTGCAGGAAATTCAAACCGGCACTAGGAAACAGACTGAGAAACCAGAGAAAAAGTTTCTCCTGTAACCCGTTCCCTTTGTGCGAGATGAACGAAAGTCTCTCCACATGCTCATTTCTGAGAGATAATTGTGTGTGTAAGCCATCATTCACCTTGCTTGTTGGGAACATGAAGATTCTTTTCAGATGCAAATTACCATTCATACATATATATGGGGAGGTACTAGCTCCAAATCCTTTTTACAGTGAATACTGCAGGAAGTTCAAACTGACACTAGGAAACAGACTGTGAAATCAGAGTAAATGTTTCTTCAGCATCCGTTCACTTTGTGCTAGATTAATGAACGTCTCTCTACAGGCTCAGTTCTGAGAGATAAGTGTGTGTGAAAGCCGTGCTTCGGCTAGCGTGATGGGAAGAAAAAGATTCTTTTCAGTTGCTAACGGCACTCCATATATATATATGTTGAGGTACTAGCTCCAACTCGGTTTTACAGTGAAAAATTCAGGAACTTCAAACTGGCACTACGAAACAGACTGAAAAACCAGAGTAAAATTTCTCCAGCAACCGTTCCCTTTTTGCTAGATGAACGAACGTCTCTCCACATGCTCATTTCAGAGAGATAAGAGTGTGTGAAAGCCGTATTTCAGCTAGCTTGATGGGAACACAAAGATTCTTTTCATTTGCACACAGCATTCCATACATATATATGGGGAGGTACAAGCTCCAACTCGGTTTTACAGTGAAACCTGCAGAAACTTCAAACCGGATCAAGGAATCAGACTGAGAAACCAGAGAACTAGTTTCTCCTACAACCTGTTCCCTTTGTGCTAGATGAATGAACGTCTCTCCACATGCTCAGTTCTGAAAAATAAGTGTGTGTGAAAGCCGTTCTTTACCTAGCTTGTTGGGAACAAAAAGTTTATTTCAGTTACAAACTCCACTCCATACATATATATATGGTGAGGTCCTAGCTCCAACTCGGTTTTACAGAGAAAACTGCAGGAAATTCAAACCGGCACTAGGAAACAGACTTTGAAACAAGAGCAAATATTTCACCTGCAACCCGTTCTCTTTGGGCTAGATGAACGAACGTCTCTCCAAATGCTCAGTTCTGAGAGATATGTGTGTGTGTAAGCCGTACTTCAACAAGCTTGTTGGGAACACAAAATTTCTTTTGAGTTCCAAATTCCAATCCATACATAAATAAAGGTAGGTTCTAGCTCCAACTCGGTTTTACAGAGAAAACTGCAGGAAAATTAAACAGGCACTAGAAAACAGACTGAGAAACCAGAGTAAACATTTCTCCTGTAACCAGTTCCCTTTGTGCTAGCTGAACGACAGTCTCTCCACATGCTCAGTTCTGAGAGGAAAGTGTGTGTGAAAGCCTCCCTTCACCTAGCTTGTTGGGAAAACAAAGTTTCTTTTCAGTTGCAAACTCCATTCTTTACATATATAAGGGGAGGTACTAGCTCCAATTCGGTTTTACAGTGAAAACTGCAGGAAATTCAAACCAGCACTAGGAAACAGAATTTGAAACTAAAGTAAATGTTTCTTCTGCAACCCGTTCCCTTTGGGATAGATGAACGAACGTCTCTCCAAATGCTCAGTTCTGAGAGATATGTGTGTTTGTAAGCCGTACTTCAACAAGCTTGTTGGGAACACAAAATTTCTTTTGAATTCCAATCTCCAATCCATACATAAATAAAGGTAGGTACTAGCTCCAGCACGGTTTTACAGTGAAAACTGCAGGAAATTTAAACCGGCACTAGAAAAAAGACTGAGAAACCAGAGTAAAAGTTTATCCAGCAACCCGTTCCATTTGTGCTAGATGAAAGAACGTCTTTCCACATGCTCATTTCTGAGAGATAAATGTGTGTGAAAGCCGCCATTCACATAGGTTGATGGGAACACGAAGATTCCTTTCAGTTGCAAAGTTCAGTGCATACATATATATGGGGAGGTACAAATTGCAACTCGGTTTTACAGTGAAAACTGCAGGAACTTCCAACCGGCACTAGGAAACAGACTGAGAAACAAGAGTAAAATTTCCCTGCAATCCGTTCCTTTTGTGCTTGCTAAACGAACGTCTCTCCACATGCTCATTTCTGAGAGATGTGTGTGTGAAAGCCGACCTTCACGTAGCTTGATGGGAACACAAAATTTCCTTTCAGTTTCAAACTCCTCTCCATAAATATACATGGACAGTACTAGTTCCAACTCGGTTTTACAGTGAAAACTGCGTTAACTTCAAACCGGCTCTAGGAAACAGACTGAGAAACCAGAGTAAAAATTTCTCCAGCAACAGTTCCCTTTGTGCTAGATGAACTAAAGTCTCTCCACATGCTCAGTTCTGAGAGATAATTCTGTGTGAAAGCCGTACAACACCTTGCTTGTTGGGAATACAAAGTTTCTTTTCAGTAACAAAATGCACTCCATACATATATATGGGGAGGTACAAGATCCAACTTTATTTTACATGGAAAACTGCAGGAACTTCAAACCGGCACTAGGAAACAGACTTTGAAACAAGAGTAAATGTTTCTCCTGCAACCCGTTCCCTTTATTCTAGATGAACGAACGTCTCTCCAAATGCTCATTTCTGGGAGATATGTGTGTGTGTAAGCTGTACTCCCACCATCTTGTTGTGAACACAAAGTTTCTTTTCAGTTGCTAACTCCAATCCTTACATATACAGAGGAATGTACAAACTCCAATTCGGTTTTACAATGAAACCTGAAGGAACTTCAATCCGGCACTAGGAAACAGACTGAGAAACCAGTGTAAAAGTTTCGCCTTTAAACCGTTCCCTTTGTGCAAGATGAAGGAACGTCTCTCCACATGCTCATTTCTGAGAGATAATTGTGCGTATAAGCCATCCTTCAACTTGCTTGTTGGGAACACCAAGTTTCTTTTCAGATGCAAATTACAATCCATATATATATATGGGGAGGTACTAGCTCCAAATTCGTTTTACAATGAATACTGCAGGAATTTCAAATCGGCACTAGGAAACAGACAGAGAAACCAGAGTAAAAGTGTTTTCAGCATCCGTTCCCTTTGTGCTAGATTAATGAACGTCTCTCTACAGGCTCAGTTCTGAGAGATAAGTGTGTGTGAAAGCCTTCCTTCAGCTAGCTTGATGGGAAGGAAAAGATTCTTTTCAGTTGCAAACGGCACTCCATACATATATATGGGGAGGTACTAGCTCCATATCGGTTTTACAGTGAAAACTGCAGGAACTTCAAACCGGCAATAGGAAACAGACTGAGAAACCAGAGTAAAAATTTCCCTGCAATCTGTTCTTTTTGTGCTAGCTAAACGAACGTCTCTCCACATGCTCAGTTTTGAGAGATGTGTGTTGAAATCCGTCCTTCACGTAGCTTGATGGGAACACAAAGTTTCCTTTCAGTTTCAAACTCCTTTCCATATATATACATGGACAGTTCTAGTTAAACTCGGTTTTACAGTGAAAACTGCGGGAATTTCAAACCGGCTCTAGGAAACAGACTGAGAAACCAGAGTAAAAGTTTCTCCAGCAACAGTTCCCTTTGTGCTAGATGAACTAACGTCCTTCCACATGCTCAGTTCTGAGAGAAAATTGTGTGTGAAAGCCGTACATCAACTAGCTTGTTGGGAATACAAAGTTTCTTTTCAGTTGCAAACTGCACTCCATACATATATATGGGGAGGTACAAGATCCAACATATTTTACAGTGAAAACTGCAGGAACTTCAAACCAGCACTAGGAAACAGACTTAGAAACTAGAGTAAATGTTTCTCCTGCAAACCTTTCCCTTTGGGCTTGATGAACGAACGTCTCTCCAAATGCTCAGTTCTAAGAGATATGTGTGTGTGTAAGCCGTACTTCCGCAAGCTGGTTGGGAACAGAAAGATTCTTTTCAGTTGCAAACTCCAATCCATACATAAAAAAAGAAAAGAATAGCTCCAATCGGGTTTTACACTGAAACCTGCAGGAACTTCATTCCGGCACTAGGAACTGACTGATAAACCAGAGTAAATGTTTTTCCACCAAACTGTTCCATTTTTGCTAGATGAAAGAACGTCTCTCCACATGATCATTTCTGAGAGATAAGTGTGTGTGAAAGCCGTATTTCAGCTAGCTTGATGGGAACACTAAGATTCCTATCAGTTGCCAACTACACTGCATACAGTTATATGGGGAGGTACTAGCTCCAACACGGTTTAACAGTGAAAACTTCAGAAATTCACACCAGCACTAGGAAAGAGACTGGGAAACCAGAGTAAAAGTTTCCCCAACAACCCGTTCCCTTTGTGCTAGATGAAAGAAAGTCTCTCAACATGCTCAGTTCTGAGAGATATGTGTGTGTGAAAGCTGTACTTCACCTATCTTGTTGGGAACACAAAGTTTCCTTTCAGTTGCAAACTCCATTCCTTATATATATATAGGGATTTAATAGCCGCAACTCGGTTTTACAGTGAAAACTGCAGGAACTTCAAACTGGAACTAGGAAACAGCCTGAGAAACCAGGGTAATCATTTCTCCTGCAAAGCTTTCCCTTTGTGCTAGCTGAACGAAAGAATATCCACATGCTCATTTCTGAGAGATAATTGTGTGTGTAAGCCGTCCTTCACCTTGCTTGTTGGGAACACGAAGTTTCTTTTCAGTTGCAATTTACAGTCCATACATATATATGGGGAGGTACTAGCTCCAAATCCGTTTTACAGTGAATACTGCAAGAACTTCAAAACGGCACTAGGAAAAAGACTGAGAAACCAGAGTAAAGTTTCTTCAGCATCCGTTCACTTTGTTCTAGATTAATGAACGTCTCACTACAGGCTCAGTTCTGAGTGATAAGTGTGTGTGAAAGCCATCCTTCAGTTAGCTTGATGGGAAGAAAAAGATTCTTTTCAGTTGCAAACGGCACTCCATACATATATATGTTGAGGTACTAGCTCCTTCTCTGTTTTAAAGTGAAAACTGCAGGAAATTCACAACGGCTCTAGGAAACAGACTGAGAAACCTGATTAAAAGTTTCTCCTGCAAACCTTTCCCTTTGGGCTAGATGAACGAACATCTCTCCACATGCTCAGTCCTCAGAGTTAAGTGTGTGTGAAAGCCGTCATTCACATATCTTGTTTGGAACATAAAATTTCTTTTCAGTTGCAAACTCCAATCCATACGAATATATGGGGATGTACTAGCTAAAACTCTGTTTTACAGTGAAAACTGCATGAACTTCATACCGGCACTAGGAAACAGAATAAGAAACCAGAGTAAAGTTTCTCCTGCAGATGGTTCCCTTTGTGCTGGATGAACGAATGTCTCTCCACATGCTCAGTTTTCAGAGATATTTTTGTGTGAAAACTGTCCTTAAAGTAGCTTGATGGGAACACAAAGTTTCCATTCAGTTGCAAACTCCACTCTTTACATATACATGGGCTGTACTAGTTCCAACTCGGTTTTAATGTGAAAACTGCAGGAAATTCAAACCGGCATTAGGAAACAGACTGAAAATCCAGAGTTAAACTTCTCCAGCAACCGTTCCTTTTGTGCTAGATGAACGAACGTCTCTCCACATGCTCATTTCTGAGAGATAAGTGTGTGTGAAAGCCGTATTTCAGCCAGCTTGATGGGAACACAAAACTTCTTTTCAGTTGCACACTGCTTTCCATACATATATATGGGTAGGTACTAGCTCCAACTCGGTTTTACAGTGAAAACTGCAGGAAAATCAAACTGGCACTAGGAAATATACAGAGCGACCAGAGTAAAAGTTTCCCCTACAACCAGTTCCCTTTGTGCTAAATGAACGAACGTCTCTCCACATGCTCAGTTCTGAAAGAAAAGTGTGTGTGAAAACCGTACTTCACCTAGCTTGATGTGAACACAAAGTTTCTTTTCAGTTGCAAACTACACTGTATACATATATATGGGAGGTACTAGCTGCAACTTGGTTTTACAGTGAAAACTGCAGGTACTTCAAACCGGCACTAGGAAACAGACTGAGAATCCAGAGTAAACATATCTCCTGCAACCCGTTCCCTTTGTGTAGGCTGAAGGAAAGTCTCTCCACACGCTCAGTCCTGAGAGAAAATTCTGTGTGAAAGCGTCCCTTCACTAAGCTTGTTGGGAAAAAAAAGGTTCTTTCAGTTGCAAAATACACTCCATACATATATATGGGGAGGTACTAGCTCCAACACGATTTTACAGTGAAAACTGCAGGAATTTCAAACCGGCACTAGGAAACAGACTGTGAAACCAGAGTAAAATGTTTCATCAGCATCCGTTCACTTTGTGCTAAATTCATGAACGTCTCTCTACAGGCTCAGTTATGAGAGATAAGTGTGTGTGAAATCCGTCCTTCAGCTAGCTTGATGGGAAGAAAAAGATTCTTTTCAGTTGCAAACTGCACTCCATACATATATATGTTAAGGTAATAGCTCCAACTCGGTTTTACAGTGAAAAATTCAGGAACTTCAAACCGGCACTAGGAAACAGACAGAAAAACCAGAGTAAAATTTCTCCAGCAACCGTTCCCTTTTGCCAGATGAATGAACGTCTCTCCATATGCTCATTTCTGAGAGATAAGTGTGTGTGAAAGCCGTATTTCAGCCAGCTTGATGGGAACACAAAGTTTCTTTTCAGTGGCCACACTGCATTCCATACATATATATGGGGAGGTACAAGCTCCAAATCGGTTTAACAGTGAAAACTGCAGAAACTTCAAACCGGATTAAGGAATCAGATGAGAAACCAGAGAACTAGTTTCTTCTGCAACCTGTTCCCTTTGTGCTAGATGAATGAACGTATCTCCACATGCTCATTTCTGAGAAATAAGTGTGTGTGAAAGAAGTACTTCACCTAGCATGTTGGGAACACAAAGTTTATTTCAGTTGCAAACTCCACTCCATACATATATATGGGGAGGTCTTAGCTCCAAATCGGTTTTACAGTGAAAACTGCAGGAATTTCAAACCGGCACTAGGAAAGAGAATTTCAAACAGAGTAAATGTTTTCCTGCAACCCGTTCCTTTGGGACAGATGAAGGATCGTCTCTCCAAATGCTCAGTTCTGAGAGATAAGTGTGTGTGTAAGCCGCACTTCAACTAGGTTGATGGGAAAACAAAGATTCCTTTCAGTTGCCAACTACACTGCATACATATATATGGGGAGGTACTAGCTCCAACTCGGTTTAACAGTGAAATCTTCAGGAAATTCACACCAGCACTAGGAAACAGACTGAGAAACCATAGTAAAAGTTTCTCCAACAACAGGTTCCCTTTGTGCTAGATGAAAGAACGTCTCTCCACATGCTCAGTTCTGAGAGATATGTGTGTGTGAAAGCCTTCTTTCACCTATTTTATTGGGAACACAAAGTTTCCATTCAGTTGCAAACTCCATTCCTTATATATATATAGGGATTTACTAGCCCAAACTCGGTTTTACCATGAAAATGCATGAACTTCTAACCGGCACTAGGAAACAGGCTGAGAAACCAGAGTAAACATTTCTCCTGAAAACCTTTCCCTTTGTGCTAGCTGAACGAAAGACTCTCCACATGCTCAGTTCTGAGTGAAAAGAGTGTGTGAAAGCCTCCCTTCACCTAGCTTGTTGGGAAACAAGTTTCTTTTCAGTTGCAAACTACACTCCTTACATATATATGGGGAGGTACTAGCTCCATATCGGTTTTACAGTGAAAACTGCAGGAAATTCAAACCGGCACTAGGTAACAGATTTTGAAACAAGAGTAAATGTTTCTCCTGCATCCCGTTCCCTTTGGGGTAGATGAACAAACGTCTCTCCAAATGCTCTGTTCTGAGAGATATGTGTGTGTGTAAGCCGTACTTCAACAAGCTTGTTGGGAACACAAATTTCTTTTGAGTTCCAAACTCCAATCCATACATAAATAAAGGGAGGTACTAGCTGCAACTCGGTTTTACAGTGAAAACTGCAGGAAATTAAACCGGCACTAGAAAACAGAGTGAGAAACCAGAGTAAAAGTTTCTCCAACAACCCGTTCCATTTGTGCTAGATGAAAGAACGTCTCTCCACATGCTCAGTTCTGAGAGATATGTGTGTGTGAAAGCCGTCCTTCACCTATCTTGTTGGGAACACAAAGTTTCCTTTCAGTTGCAAACTCCATTCCTTTATATATATAGGGAATTACTAGCCAAAACTAGGTTTTACAGTGAAAAATACATGAACTTCAAACCGGCAATAGGAAAACAGACTGAGAAACCAGAGTAAACGTTTTCCTCCTGCAACCCTTTCCCTTTGTGCTAGCTGAACGAAAGTATCTGCCACATGCTCAGTTCTGAGAGAGAATTGTGTGTGAAAGCCGCCCCTTCACTTAGCTTGTTGGGAAAACAAAGTTTCTTTTCAGTAGCAACTACACCCCTTACATATATATGGGGAGGTACTAGCTCCAAACCTGTTTTACAGTGAAAAACTGCAGGAAGTTCAAACCGGCACTAGAAAACAGACTGAGAACCAGAGTAAAAGTTTCCCTGCAATCCGTTCCTTATGTGCTAGCTAAACAACATGTCTCTCCACATGCTCAGTTTTGAGAGATGTGTGTGTGAAAGCCGTCCTTCAATAGCTTGATGGGAACACAAAAATTTCCTTTCAGTTTCAAACTCCTCTCCATAAATATACATGGACAGTACTAGTTAAACTCGCTTTTACAGTGAGAAACTGCGGGAACTTCAAACCGGCTCTAGGGAAACAGACTGAGAAAACAGAATAAAAGTTTCTCCAGCAACAGTTCCCTTTGTGTTAGATGAACTAACGTCTCTCCACATGCTCAGTTCTGAGAGATATTTTGTGTGAAAGCCGTACATCACCTAGCTTGTTGGGAACACAAAGTTTCTTTTCAGTTGCAAACGGCACTCCATACATATATATTTGTAGGTACAATATCCAACTTTATTTTACAGTGAAAACTGCAGGAAATTCAAACCGGCACTAGGAAACAGACTGAGAAACCAGAGAAAAGTTTCTCCTGTAACCCGTTCCCTTTGTGCGAGATGAACGAAAGTCTCTCCACATGCTCATTTCTGAGAGATAATTGTGTGTAAGCCATCATTCACCTTGCTTGTTGGGAACATGAAGATTCTTTTCAGATGCAAATTACCATTCATACATATATATGGGGAGGTACTAGCTCCAAATCCTTTTTACAGTGAATACTGCAGGAAGTTCAAACTGACACTAGGAAACAGACTGTGAAATCAGAGTAAATGTTTCTTCAGCATCCGTTCACTTTGTGCTAGATTAATGAACGTCTCTCTACAGGCTCAGTTCTGAGAGATAAGTGTGTGGAAAGCCGTGCTTCGGCTAGCTTGATGGGAAGAAAAAGATTCTTTTCAGTTGCTAACGGCACTCCATATATATATATATGTTGAGGTACTAGCTCCAACTCGGTTTTACAGTGAAAAATTCAGGAACTTCAAACTGGCACTACGAAACAGACTGAAAAACCAGAGTAAAATTTCTCCAGCAACCGTTCCCTTTTTGCTAGATGAACGAACGTCTCTCCACATGCTCATTTCAGAGAGATAAGAGTGTGTGAAAGCCGTATTTCAGCTAGCTTGATGGGAACACAAAGATTCTTTTCATTTGCACACAGCATTCCATACATATATGGGGAGGTACAAGCTCCAACTCGGTTTTACAGTGAAACCTGCAGAAACTTCAAACCGGATCAAGGAATCAGACTGAGAAACCAGAGAACTAGTTTCTCCTACAACCTGTTCCCTTTGTGCTAGATGAATGAACGTCTCTCCACATGCTCAGTTCTGAAAAATAAGTGTGTGTGAAAGCCGTTCTTTACCTAGCTTGTGGGAACAAAAAGTTTATTTCAGTTGCAAACTCCACTCCATACATATATATATGGTGAGGTCCTAGCTCCAACTCGGTTTTACAGAGAAAACTGCAGGAAATTCAAACCGGCACTAGGAAACAGACTTTGAAACAAGAGCAAATATTTCACCTGCAACCCGTTCTCTTTGGGCTAGATGAACGAACGTCTCTCCAAATGCTCAGTTCTGAGAGATATGTGTGTGTGTAAGCCGTACTTCAACAAGCTTGTTGGGAACAAAAATTTCTTTTGAGTTCCAAATTCCAATCCATACATAAATAAAGGTAGGTTCTAGCTCCAACTCGGTTTTACAGAGAAAACTGCAGGAAAATTAAACAGGCACTAGAAAACAGACTGAGAAACCAGAGTAAACATTTCTCCTGTAACCAGTTCCCTTTGTAGCTGAACGATAGTCTCTCCACATGCTCAGTTCTGAGAGGAAAGTGTGTGTGAAAGCCTCCCTTCACCTAGCTTGTTGGAAAACAAAGTTTCTTTCAGTTGCAAACTCCATTCTTTACATATATAAGGGGAGGTTCTAGCTCCAATTCGGTTTTACAGTGAAAACTGCAGGAAATTCAAACCAGCACTAGGAAACAGAATTTGAAACTAAAGTAAATGTTTCTTCTGCAACCCGTTCCCTTTGGTAGATGAACGAACGTCTCTCCAAATGCTCAGTTCTGAGAGATATGTGTGTTTGTAAGCCGTACTTCAACAAGCTTGTTGGGAACACAAATTTCTTTTGAATTCCAATCTCCAATCCATACATAAATAAAGGTAGGTACTAGCTCCAGCACGGTTTTACAGTGAAAACTGCAGGAAATTTAAACCGGCACTAGAAAAGACTGAGAAACCAGAGTAAAAGTTTATCAGCAACCCGTTCCATTTGTGCTAGATGAAAGAACGTCTTTCCACATGCTCATTTCTGAGAGATAAATGTGTGTGAAAGCGCCATTCACATAGGTTGATGGGAACACAAATTCCTTTCAGTTGCAAAGTTCAGTGCATACATATATATGGGGAGGTACAAATTGCAACTCGGTTTTACAGTGAAAACTGCAGGAACTTCCAACCGGCACTAGGAAACAGACTGAGAAACAAGAGTAAAATTTCCCTGCAACCGTTTTTTGTGCTTGCTAAACGAACGTCTCTCCACATGCTCATTTCTGAGAGATGTGTGTGTGAAAGCCGACCTTCACGTAGCTTGATGGGAACACAAAGTTTCCTTTCAGTTTCAAACTCCTTTCCATAATATACATGGACAGTTCTAGTTAACTCGGTTTTACAGTGAAAACTGCGTTAACTTCAAACCGGCTCTAGGAAACAGACTGAGAAACCAGAGTAAAAATTTCTCCAGCAACAGTTCCCTTTGTGCTAGATGAACTAAAGTCCTCCACATGCTCAGTTCTGAGAGAAAATTTGTGTGAAAGCCGTACATCACCTTGCTTGTTGGGAATACAAAGTTTCTTTTCAGTTGCAAACTGCACTCCATACATATATATGGGGAGGTACAAGATCCAACATATTTTTACAGTGAAAACTGCAGGAACTTCAAACCAGCACTAGGAAACAGACTTAGAAACTAGAGTAAATGTTTCTCTCCAACCTTTCCCTTTGGGCTTGATGAACGAACGTCCTCCCAAA